>NC_136261.1:262794463-263065643 GCF_964187855.1 Myxine glutinosa | reverse complement strand
GTTTTTTTTTCCTGGTAAAAAGGACAGTACTGGAAGTGTGCTTGTTGTAGTATTTTGCAACAGACACAAGGTGATGCCATAAGTGAGGGGAATTGTGGGAGTTTCTGACATGGCACCATGTTGGAACTTAAAGTTGCAGATGGAGAGTTGGATTTAAAAAAAATTACAAGTTGGAGTTGAGAAGCACTTGCTGTGCGTTTATCCAGATGTCACACCAAGGAAGAACAACAGGCTTCCTCTATACTGGCTTGGAATTTGAATCAGCTACAATAACTGCTCACTCAATGGCATACCTGTAGGCTTCAGTGCTTGCCTGGATCGCTTACGCCGTTTCTTGTGAAGCCGGGTTAATCTGCAACACATCAATTTGTGACAATCCATACGCTACATTTTAAATCCCTGAAGCATAATTTCATTCTTTCTTTCAATCATCAATCATCAATTCAATTGAAGATGAATTGATTGATGAATTTCATCATCAATTGAAGGTCATTTCTTTTCCACATGATATCAAAACACATCGGGAAAAACTGGTCAAGTGGCTACTCATTTTAACAACAAAATTATTTTATTTACTCATTTATTTTAACAATAAAACTTCTTAGCACTTAAAAGATAAAATAGCATATATCATGATTAATTACAATGCATCATATCATCTGAATAACAGAACGGTATTTGACCGAAAAAGTTCAAGAAGGCATAGTGGACTACAGCCAAATGCTTAACCACAGAGGTGCTTTCTTGACAAACAAATGACTTTTCAAACCCCTTCAGAAATTGCAGCATGAAGTTCTGTTTCATGTCTCCTGAAGGTCTGTCTATTCCGGTCTACCGATCCATCACAGTGTTATTTTCTTTCAAAATAATTTTCAACAATTTGCTTTGAACAATTTTCAACAATTTGCAAAACCTATTGTTGTTATTGTTGATTAGCTCTGGTCAGTTTTGCTCGAACAGTCTCGATTGATCTCCAGCATTGACCCAGAGATGCTTCACATGTAAGATGTTGTTCTCTTGCCTTCGTGGAGCCAGGACCGTGGTCTTCCATAATGTTTTTTGTGTGTGTGGGGCAGCCTGCCAGAGGATGCAGGTGTCATCGAGTCCATATTTGTACTGTTAAAGCTGTGGGTAGTGTCCACAGCAGAGGCGTTAAAGGGGAACATGATCTGACTTGGGGAGTAATTACCCTGTGCTCGTGAAGCGAAAAGCAGGGTTAGGCATTCGTTTGCGTTCGTGCACCGTGTGCCGTACGCCGTACGTGTGCCGTGTCTGCATTTTAAAAATTCATTTTCTCGGCAACCGTTGGTCCGATTGACATGAAATTTTACCATACGAGCGCCTCAGCCTGCAGATTTGTTTGCTGAAAATTATGACGTCATGTCACGTGGTACGGACGCCATCTTGGAAAAAAGGTTACACCTCTATATCTCCCAAACCGCTTAATGGAAAAAATTGAAACGTGGTTCATTGTCAAGTACACCCCATGGGGAATAAGATATGTTAATGATGATGTCATAGGTGCCTCCATTATGACGTTATAATTTGACAAGTACAATGCTTGATTCGATCAGTATGAATTTTTCCTCTGCAATTCTTGGACCGATTGACACAAAATTTTCACCAAAGGAGCGCTTCCTCCTGGAGAATATTTTAAAGATAATTATGATGTCATAGTTCCGCGGTAAAGGTGCCATCTTGCAAAAACCGAAAAACTTTGCCCCTCTATATCTCTGACCCCCCTCCATGGAAAAAATTGAAACATGGCTCTGTCAAGTACTTCCCATGGGGAATACGATATGTTAATGATGACGTCATTGGTGCCCTCATTATGACATCCTAAATTGACAAGGACAACCCTTAGTCTCATCATTTTGAAATTTATTGAGCGTGATCTATGCAACAATTATATTAGAGAATAAAAATTTATGTCACATGGTCCGGCAGCCATATTGGATCAAAGAAAGAAAAAAAACCTTCAAAAACAAAAGTTCGCTCGCATCAAGTTGACTGCGCAGGGTAAGTATTCTATGAATACCATCTAGTTTATCTGTGTTGTCGATGGGTGGGGTTTAGTGCCCAGGATACTGTTTGGGCCCAGGTTATTGATTGCATTTATGGTGATGTGGGTATGGATGTGTTTTTTGAAGTTGTCATTGATCGGTAGGGGTGTTTTGAAGAATGTCGTAGTATACTTGTCGTGTAATCTTTATGTGTGTAGGTGTCTGTGTGTGGTTGGACATTGTGTGACATGCGTGATTAGGGTTGGCACTTGCTTGCAGCTGCAAGGAACTGCGCACCTTTCAGGTCCAAGTGGTCTTTGATTTTCAACAGTTTTGCCTCTGTTTGGAGGTGCTCGATGGGTGTTGTTAATGTGCAACCTGTGATGATGTGAAAGGCTTTGTTTTGTATGGTCTGCAGGGTGTTGAGATGTGTTGGATAGGCTGGAGGCCCAAGATGAGCTGGCGTAGTCAATGACTGATCTAATGTACTGTTTGTATGTTAGTGATGTTGTTTATTTGTGGTGTCCGAAGTCAGTGCCTGTGTCGGTCTAAGTGGTCTAAGTGACTCATCCATGCCTGTGTCGGTCTAAGTGTGTTCAGCTTGGGTGTGCATGTTTTTTATAATGTTTGTGAAATGATCTGAGAATGGCATGGATGTGTCAAGAGTGGTATTTTTGTTTGGTGAATGTGTCAAATAGGGATGTTGTTCAGTGTGATATGTGACAGCGTTATGTTCCTTGGTGTAATTCGTTAAAAGTGTGATTTTTTTTTTAAGGATTAAAAGATTTTGTTAAAAGTGTGATACAACAACAACAACAACAACAACATGCATTTTAAAGGCCATTTTCCCTGCTAGAGCGTTTGTTATTTGTTAAAAGTATTCATTTGTTAAAAGTGTGATAAGAAGAAATATTGCCGGTGCCAGAAGCTGGCGAACTTTTGATGTTTTTTGTTGTGTGAGAGTGAATGGCATGATGGTGTTGTCGAGTTGGTAGCTGAGTTTGCATATTGTCATACTTGTTTCCTCTTTTATGGGTCCTATGTGACTTATGTTTATGTAATGGTCTATGAGGATGTTGGCTTGTTGTTTTTCTGATGGTATGTTGTCTGTGATAGTCATGGTGGCTGCATGCAAGGGTGTTATGCCACTGTTGGAGGTAGTGATGCCGTTTATGATTTTGTACAAGTGTTTGGTGTTGGCTAAGTGTGTAGAAAGGAGTGCCAGTTTTGTGTTTTTTCACGAATATTTTGTTGTTTATTTCTGTGTTTAGTGTTTGAATCCTTTCTACTCCATCTGGTGCATTGGGTGTTCGTAGGTTATGTTTAAGGTTGTATCATCGTCTGATGAGGTGTGCAGTTTCTGGCGTGTAGTTGGAGTTGTATTTTTTGATGTTTCCCCTTGGAATGCATTTGGTAGCTGCGGTTGTGATGATCATATTGCACTATTTCATGTGGATGTCAATGTTGGTGGTGTTTTTAGTGTTGAGCTGTTGGAATTCTTGTTCAGTGTCATGTTTAACATTATCCCAGTAGCTTTTTTGTTATTACCTCTGCCACCAAAGGTGGATAGAGGTTATATTTTTCATCCCTGGCTGTCTGTGAGCAGGATATCTCAAAATGTTGTGAACGGATTCAGCCAAAATTTGATGCACAGGTTAGGTGTGCGAGTAGTCCGAATTAATTTGATTTTGGTGAAGATCCGGATCCGATAATTTTTTAAGTGATTCTTCCCCTTTGAGTTATAGGGCCAAAACTGATATATCAAAAAGTTAGATGGATTCAACCACCATGAAGAGGCACCCCAGATAGTTGCAAAACTGACAGATTGTTTGGTGGTACCTCATAAGAGGTGCTCACTCCGATAGCAAACTCTCATTTATCAATTAAACTTTGCCAACTCTCTCTCGGACATAACAATGAAACCGAGCAATTGGCCTATTTATTCTGTGTTTCCTGACTGTTGGTACTGTGTATTGACACATTCAAGGTCATGCGAATCAGACATGTGGGCTAATCTCATAAATGTAATGGGGTGTCCCAAAACTTTTGCTGTTTCGTTGTGCGAGCCCGTCTATGAACGTCAAACGCTGTTGGAAGCAACAGCTATAAACAAGTCAAATAAGGCAATGTTTTTAAGCTTCAAGGAACCAACCTGATTGTTGCCCTGACCACGTGCACAGCACAACGAAACCGCCAATTTCCTAGTTGCCTTTGTGGTCTAGGAGAGTCAATCAGGCCTCTTAAAGGATTGTCGCAACCCATGGCAGCCATGAGCTCTAGCAAGAGATACTGCTTCTGGAAGACGAGGGCCCGCCGTCGAGCCTCAGCCCTCAGAAAGCATCGTCGCCATGCGAGCATCTACAAGGGTAGAAAGAAACTTGCGTCATTGCAGGATATCTAAACAATATACACCATGTCCACATTTGCCTTTGTACTGCAATTAATTTATTATAATCATATAGGGCAAACTTAAAGTTAAAACAAAATATTGTATTTATGCACAAGCCTTTCTGAAAACCTAAACTGAAAGTTACTATAAAGCACTTGTATTTTTGTTTGCCGGAATTATCTATCGTGGTTTTTCTTTTAAAGTTGTTTTGCAGTACGTAACTTTACCGTCTACGTTTACAAGGGTACAACAAGCAATATTTATTTCATTTGACTTAACTTTTGCAAATACTTGACAGCGAAAAGTGTGAAAGTTAGATCCACGTGAAAGATAAGTACTTTACACTATGCTTTTGGCATCAACTTTATGGATCAAGTTCATATTATTTCAGCAAATATATTGTAAATTGGATCATCCAGCCTTCCTACCCCAACACCTTTTCGCCATTTACTCCACTCTCCTCCCAACTTACCCCCATCCTTTCTGGTCCACCCACTCTCCCGCCTACCTACTGACTCAATCCATTTTCACCCTATTGCCTCCATTCTACATCGTCCATATGCATCACAAACCTGTGAACTGGCATCCTTTCGATCGAACAGGGCCTTCTGCAATTGCCCCTTCTCACGAACCAGGTTCAACACCAGGGCTGACAACACGGACAGCCGGTCCAACAGGCAGCTCCTCAACCCTGACGGAACTTCACACTGGAAAAAATCCAGAGTGACAAAGTAGATATACTGTGGCCATACTACATGCAGACAAGTTGTCAAGAACCACCTAAATATGGCTAGATAATAATCAGACTGACGTTCGATGGACTTGACGATTATAAATTTAACTCCATACAACCTGAAGCCTGTGATGACAACAAATAAATAAAACATGGGACATCCAAGATCAATTCAACAATTTCATACCTTGTCCAAATTCCTTTGGATGCATTTAAGTTCAAAATTCAGCCCCTCTAGCTGGGAATGTTGCACCATACGTTCTTTTGACAAATTCGGATCCACTTGCATCCTGATGGCACAAAAAAGTCATCATTCAGGACTGTTTAAATCAATTTTTCAAACCAAAGATACTAGCAAAAACAACTTTCCACCAAGTGAATGTACCACACTGTGATGTAAATCCAATGACATCACAAACCAAGTCAAATTTGATGAAATCGAAAAACCTCCGAGCCCAGCCTTTCAGTCTTTGGGAACAACATGGCACTGCTCATCACACACTTAGCAAGTCATATCCCAAATAAACCCATGAACTTACAAGATGCTCTTAGTTCAACCACGAATGGAAATGTATCACACCTCACAATTACAGCAAAATTCATTTTTAAAGTGTACTAAAGTATAGCAAAAAGGGGAAAAACTAGAATGGCACTCGGTAGAATGCATACCTCTGCCAGGCTGAACAATTTACATTTTATATCCCACTGATGGGCCGGATCTGCATCTGGGCCTTGAACAAAATCTAATCGGCTCATTATTGTCACCTACCCAACTCATCCACAAAGTTTTGTCATAATCTGTCCACAACCTTTTGAAATATCATGCTATCGTTTTGGCCCCATCACTCAAGGGTGAAGAATCACTTCAGAAATATAAAAAAACGAGACCAATACGACTGTGTCGCCAATATGCCTCCGCATAGTCCCACAACGGGTAGATGCCATTGTTCACCGTCCTAAAAATAAACAAGTACGATTTAAATCCCTTCAGCTGTTTTCAAGTACCACATTTTCACCAGCCATGACAGGTTTCATATCGATCGGTGAAGCAATTTCAGAGAAGGCATTTAAAAAAAAAAATCGGCTTTCAAGCTAATATGGCTGCCATACCACATGACATATGATCTAAAAATGTAAAGTCTGCATATGTGTGGGTCGGGGATCACACTTGTGAAGTTTCGTGTTGATCGGATAAGGTTCGTTTTTCTATCCAAGATGGTTTGCAAACCACATGACCTACAACATCATAATTTTTAAACTGTATGCAGCAGTGGTGTTAGATATTTGTGAAATTTCACATCGATAAGGTAAGCAGTTTCAGAGATGCCATTGTTCGTATGGTTGCTGAGAAAAACGAGGTTTAGCCCGTACGGACGGATGGACGGACAACCTGAAAACATAATGCCTCCGGCCACCTTCGGGGGCGGAGGCATAAAAATGCTCGTATCTGGATCTGGATCTTCATAAAAATCTAATCAATTTGTCCACCACCAAATTTCGCCCACCAAATTCCACCAAAAAAAGTCCACCAAATTCCGTTCAAATCCATCCATAACCTTTTGAGATATCCTGCACACAGTCAAACAGACAAATAAGTTTGTGTAGTTGTTCACTGAACCACATGTGTGATGCATGATTTTTAACAGTGTACATTTATATATGAAGCCTGTAAGTGTTTGCACCATCCCATACATAGCTTCTTGATCCAAAAACTCTCTGGTGAAGCCTGAGAGCAGCTGAAGTCTCTGGCAGACATTTTGCAATGCCAAGTGCCATGCAGCAAGCTTTTCGTTTGAAGCTGCTGCATTTGATTGATCTGCCATGTTTATGCAATCCTTGCCTTGCATTTCACCAAGGGCATGTACCTATGGCAAAAAAGGAACCAAAAATATATATTAATGAACAAAAAATTTTCATTAATTTCCTGACATACAAAGACAGTATGAGTAAAAAAAAAAAAGAAAAGACAAAAACAAGAGCGAGAATTGCTTTGCAATACGTGTACCCGATGATGTGATATTTTCCAAGTCCAAAAAGGGCACAACTCTGAAAAACTGATGAAACGCCCTGAAACTTGAACTTGTTCTGTAACTTATAATAATAAAGCCATGTGTCAAGTTTCTGTTGAATATGTTAAATGGTCTGGGGAAAATGTCTGAAAAACAGCAGGGGGGATAGACGGACGGACAGACAGACAGAGAGCAAACCTATAGTTCCCTCCAGTGAAACCGGTAGGGGACTAATCTTACTATAATTCACCAAATGTCCATCCGTCCATTCAAAGATACCGCAAAAACGGCTCAACCGATCGCAACGATATTTTGGGTGGGTATTCCTGGGACCCCTGGGAGTAAAATAGGCTATATTGTTTTTCCAATTTCTCCAAGTTTTCCAATTTTTCCAAACACGATGGAATAATATTTACCGATATGAACAGTGATGTGGCTTTTGTTGAAATTCTACAAATACTGTTTATTCTACGTACCAGGAGAGAGTAGATCGACTCCTGACGAACTCTTCATATATAAATGTGCGGCTCCGAAGTAACATGGCAGCGTGTGCAAAGCTACTGAGAAACAGGTGCAGCGGCCGCTTCCGTGTTACAGATTCGGCGCGCACTCTTCACACATAAACGTGCGACTGAGAAAGACGTGCAGCGGCTGCCTCCGTTTTGCAGAATTCAATCTTTTTTCAAAATGGGCGCCATGTACTGTTTAGATTTTGATGATTTGCGTGTGATATGATTCAACGGATGTTTATATGAATCGTTTAAAATTAAAAAAGCCTTCAATTTCTGATATTTTGCCTTTTCATTTCGGCTTCCCAATTGAAGCCATGCCCATAGGGTGGGTACCGTTGCTAGTAATAAGGAATTATTCATGAAACAAAGACAGCCATTAAAATTGATTATAAGCACAAAAACAAAAAAAGTGATCAGGATACAGCAAAACACCAACATCCACATCCTTGCACCTAATAATCATGTTCTGCGGACTATAAAACATAATCTTTCATTGAAAAACAAATATAAACAAACAGCACATTAGTTGTTTGTTGAGCAAGGGCATCACATTGGTAATATGTGGAACACAGCAAAATCAGTCACAAACTGCACAGGTGACACACCAACGCTACTATATTTCTCTATCAAGGGCATCCTTCTGTGATTTAGAAATCCTGTTAGATGGATTTACACATATACACACCAAATCCTAAAATCCTTTCGAAAAGCCTGGATGCCAAAGAGGAAGGTGTGGCGGACACGAAAGCCCACTGGTGTGGTGACATCATTCCGCACACCAAGTGGGCGGCGGCCACGCCCAAGGGATAGGCGTGGCCTCAGGATATACACTGAGCACGCAGCCCGGAGCGCGCCAGTGCTACAGTGACCTCTTGTGAATAAAGACACTTTTGTTTAACCGCGTTGTCCGCTTCCTCCTTGGTAGCAAGTCGCGTGCATAGCACCGCGCTTCATTGGTGACTCCGACGTTTGGTCAGCCGTCACTGACCACCCGAAACCGCCACAGCCATGGCAACCAACGCGGTAGCGATAAAGCTCCCCGAGTTCTGGGAAGCTCAGGCGGAGATCTGGTTCCTGCAGGCCGAAGCCCAGTTCAGGCTTCGACGCATCACGGCGGACGAGACACGCTACTGCCACATGGTCGCCTCCCTCGGGGCCGGCGCGGCCGCCCGCGTCATGTCGGTCCTGAGGAACCCTCCAGCTCACGACAAGTACAAGGTGATCAAGCGCCTCCTCCTCGCCACGTTCGGCCTCACAGTGGACGCACGGGCCGATCGCCTCTTGGACCTCCCCGAGCTAGGTGACACGCGACCGTCGGTCCGAATGGACCATATGCTGTCGCTCATGGGCAACGAAACCCCGATCGCTCTATTCCGGGTGTTATTTCGACGCCAGCTGCCGGCACGAGTCCGCCTCGCGTTGGCCGGTTCCGCGACGACGGAACCCCGTGCATTCGCGGCCGAGGCCGACAAGTTCTACGCGGCTTTGGACACGCAGGCAAGTTTCGGTGCGGCCGTAGCGGCTCCCGAGCCCGAACCTCATGCGGGTGCCCACCCCTGCTCCGAGGGGCGCCTCGTGGCGGCCGCCACGCCCCGCCCACCACCACCGCGGCCTCCGGCTTCTCCGCAAACCTGGTGCCATTTCCACGCTAGATTCGGCCACGAGGCTCGGCAATGTCGCCCGCCGTGCTCATTCGGCAGGTCGGGAAACGCCCGGGCCGGCCCTCGGTAGTGGCACTGAGCGCCGGCCGATTAAACAGCCTCCTATACATAACGGACACCTTATCCGGGCGCCATTACCTGTGTGACACGGGAGCGCAGGTGAGTGTCGTTCCCGCCGGTACGTCCGACAAGCAGTCCGTGGGCCGAGGCCCCACGCTGCTTGCTGCCAACGGTACGCCCATTCGCACGTATGGAAAACGCTGCCTTTGTCTGCGGTTCGGAGGGCAGGTTTTCCGATGGTCGTTCGTCACTGCCGACGTGCCTATGGCACTGCTCGGCACGGACTTCCTCTGTGCCAATGGCCTGTTGGTCGACGTCAGGCTGAGACGTCAGGCTTGTCCAGGCTGAGACGTTCAGCTCGCTCGTGTGCGCGCTGCCCGCCTCCTTGAGCAGCTCACTGAGCGGCTCATCGAGCGGCTCGCCGAGCGGCTCGGTTCCGGCCAGGTTCATCTGCACGCTTCCGGCAGCGGACGAATTCACCCGCCTCCTCGCCCGTTTCCCGGCCCTCACGAGGCCCACCTTCTCGGCGGGGACCGTCAAGCACGGGGTGGAACAGCACATCCCCACCGCCGGGCCACCGGTCTACGCCCGAGCACGCCGCCTCGAGCCGACGAAGCTCGCGGTAGCTAAAGCGGAGTTTGCTACGCTGGAGCGGCTCGGCATCGTGCGGCGCTTCGAGAGCGCTTGGGCGTCGCCGCTCCACATCGTGCCCAAGCCCGGCGGGGGATGGCAACCGTGTGGGGACTACTGCCCTCTCAACGACGCCACCACCCCCGACCGCTACCCCGTCCCCCATATTCAGGACTTTTCCGCCCGCTTGGCGAATATGTCCTTCTTCTCGAAGGTGAACCTCATACGCGGTTACCACCAGGTCCCCGTCAGGCCGGAGGACATCCCGAAGACGGCTGTCATCACGCCGTTCGGTCTTTTCGAATTTCTTCAGATGCCCTTCGGTTTGAAGAATGCGGCTCAGGCGTTCCAGCGCCTCATGGACAGCATCTTGCGCGACTTGGATTTTGTGTACGTATACCTGGACGACATCCTCGGCGCAAGCGCGTCCCGCGAAGAGCACCTACACCATCTCCGCACGCTCTTCGAACGTCTGGGCCAGCACGGCTTGATCGTGAACCCCGCCAAGTGCCGGTTTGGTGTCGCCGAAATCGACTTTTTGGGGCACCGCGTCACCAGGCACGGGGCTGTCCCCCTACCGGCCAAGGTGGAGGCGGCGAAAGGGTTTCCGCACCCCCGCATGATCAGGGGGCTCCAGGAGTTCCTGGGCATGGTAAACTTTTACCACCGTTTCCTGCCCCGCATCGCCCAGCTCCTGCGCTCCTTGCACGAGGCCCTCCGGGGGAAGCCGGGCAAGGGTGACGTCACCTGGACCGAGCAGATGGACGCGGCGTTCGTGGGAGCGAAGCTCGCCTTGGCTAACGCCACCATGCTCGCGCACCCGGCGCCCGATGCACCGATCGCCCTCACCACCGACGCCTCGGACTACGCGGTGGGCGCGGTGCACGAGCAATGGGTGCGTGGAGCTTGGCAACCGCTGGCGTTCTTCAGCCGGCAGCTTCGCCCGCCCGAACGCCGGTACAGTACCTTCGACCGCGAGTTGTTCGGGCTCCACCTGGCGGTCAGGCACTTCCGCGATCTGCTCGAGGGCCGTGCGTTCACGGCCTTCGTCGACCAAAAGCCACTGGTGTTCACGATGGGCAAGGTCGCCGAGCCGTGGTCGGCCCGGCAGCAGCGTCACCTCTCGGCCGTGTCCGAATATACGACGGACATCCGGCACGTCGTGGGGAAGGACAACCCGGTGGCGGATTGCCTTTCGCGGTCCGTTGCCCACGCGGTCCACCTCGGCATCGACTATGCCTGGATGGCGGCGGACCAGGCCGCCGACCCCGATGTCCAGGCCTTGCGGACCGCCGTTACGGGCCTCCGCGTCACCGAGGTGCCATTCAACGGCGCGGGCACGGCCCTCTGGTGCGACGTCTCCCTTGGGCGGCCTCGCCCCATCGTGCCCGCGGGCTGGCAGCGCCGGATTTTCGACTCCATCCATGGCCTGTCCCACCCGGGCACGAGGGCCTCCCCCAGAGGTTGATCGCCAACAAGTTTGTCTGGCATGGCCTCCGGAAGGCCGTCCGCGGCTGGGCCAGGACGTGCCTCGCGTGCCAGCGCGCGAAGGTGCACCGACACACCCAGGCCCCATTGGCCCCGTTTGCGGTGCCGGAACGTCGGTTTGACCACGTTCACGTGGACCTGGTGGGACCACTGCCCCCCTCGCGGGGTTTCACCCACGTCCTGACCATGATGGACCGCACCACCCGGTGGCCGGAGGCCGTGCCTTTGGCATCAACGACGGCGGCGAACGTCGCGCAGGCATTCATCGCCACCTGGGTCGCCCGCTTCGGCGCCCCCTCAGACATCTCGTCCGACCGCGGCCCCCAGTTCACCTCGGAGCTCTGGGGGGCGGTCGCGCGGGGGCTCGGGGTCCAGCTGCACCGCACCACGGCCTACCACCCCCAGGCTAACGGCCTGTGCGAGTGGTTCCACCGCTCGTTGAAGGCCGCGCTCCGGGCCACCCTCCGCGACGGCGGCTGGGTCGACAGGCTCCCCTGGGTCCTGCTGGGCCTCCGGATGGCGCCTAAGGAGGGCCTGCGCGCATCCGCGGCGGAGTTGGTCGTTGGACAACCGCTGCGGGTGCCGGGCGAGTTCCTCCCCGACCCCACGGCACCTTGGTCCGCGGCGCAGGAGCGCTCCGCGCTGCAGGAGACCGCCCGGAGGTTCGCCCCGGTGCCGACGGCGCACCACGGGCACCCACCCACGCACGTCACCCCGGAGCTTCGCACCGCGGAGTATGTCTTCGTCCGGCACGACGCCCACCGGACACCACTGCGGCCCCCGTACGACGGGCCTTTCCGCGTGCTGGAGACCGGGGTGAAATTCTTCACCTTGGACATCGGCGGTACTCCCGACCGCGTCTCGGTGGATCGACTCAAGCCGGCCCACCTCGACGTGGACCACCCACTGCCGGTGGCTCGGCCCCCGCGTCGGGGCCGCCCCCCGGCGGGCGGACCCCCGGCACCGCCCAGCACCACCGGCACGCCGCCCCCCGGTCCGGCACCCATCCCGGGTACAGCCGGGGGCATCACAGCTGACATCCCTGCACCCCGGACGCCGCCGGTCGCCAGAGGGTGCTTCGGTCGGGTCATCCGTTTGCCCCGCAAACTGGCCCTCCAGGTGCGCGGGAATTCTGGGGGGGCGCGTGTGGCGGACACGAAAGCCCACTGGCGTGGTGACATCATTCCGCGCACCAAGTGGGCGGCGGCCACGCCCGAGGGGTAGGCGTGGCCTCAGGATATACACTGGGCGCGCAGCCCGGAGCGCGCCAGTGCTACAGTGACCTCTTGTGAATAAAGACACTTTTGTTTAACCGCGTTGTCCGCTTCCTCCTTGGGAGCAAGTCGAGTGCGTAGCACCGCGCTTCAAAGGAATATTTATCTAGCAATATTAATGAGTCGACGATGGACATTTTTATGTTCACTTCTCTGATACATCATTGTTATATCAACAGGTGCATGCATGCATACATACAATGTGAAATCAATAATATTATACACAAACAAAATTGACAGGAAAAGGCAAGAACTAACAATGTTAGCTTCAAGGTTTGATTCTATACATTCAAATCGACAAATGAGGCCCATATATCCAGAAGTATGACAAAGAATTGTTTTGCCTGCTATTAAGCCAATATGTTGAAGCTCACATCTGTTATAATGAGCGAATTATAAGCCCAGGTGTACCAATTACTTTAATTGCCCAAGCAAGGTCTCGTCAAGTCAAATTACACTGCAAGCTGATCCACCAGTCTCCGGTGTCACCTGTACAACCTGAGACTTGGACATGAGCCATCTGTGCAAGTCAACATTTGGATTACTCACAAAACAACTCACAACGGATGATTCATTGCTCCCTTCTCAAGTATAACACAAGCAATATGATTTCCAACAAGGTAGGCCTCGGCTTATAGAGAACCTTTGGTGAAGGACAAAATTTTCCTCAAAGCAAAAATATCTGCATCTGCAAGATGACTATATAAAAATGTATATATATGTATATATGTATGTATGTGTGTGTGTATATATATATATATATATATATATATATATATATATATATATATATATATATATATATATATATATATATATATATATATATACATTTTTATATAGTCATCTTGCAGATGCAGATATTTTTTCTTTGAGGAAAATTTTGTCCTTCACCAAAGGTTCTCTATAAGCCGAGGCCTACCTTGTCGGAAATCATATTGCTTGTGTTATACAACAAAGATTGTATAGTGCCAAGAGTCCAAGCTGCAGGTGGTGGGGTGACCGTTTGGGCTGCTTTTCATGCATGGGGCAAAACTGACCTGGTTGTTCTGAATGGAAACCTGAACCAGTTCAAGTACAGGGGCATTCTGGAAGAAACATTGCTTCCATTTGCTCGTGCAGCCTTTCGAGGAAACTTTGTCTTCCAAGATGACAATGCACGGCCTCATTGTGCTCGCATGATCCAACACTTTCTTGCTGACCGTGGTGTAGAGCATATGGAGTGGCCTGCCATGTCCCCGGATATGAATCCGAGAGAGAACTTGTGGGCAGAATTAACGCGTCAAATCGACCACTTGGACCAGCAGCCTACCTCTGTGCGTGAATTGCAGCAGGCTAGTGTCACTGCATGGCAAGCGATTCCTGTCCAAACCTTGGCAAATATCGTGAACAGCATGCCTCAACGTGTACGTGCTCTCCTGAATGCTCGTGGGGGTTAAACGAAGTACTGAACTGTAATTTTACTGTCCGTAATCCCAGTCGTAATTTAACTTTTGTTTTTGTTAAAAAAAAATTTGGCTAATGTGCAAAATAAAGAGATACTTCTGGAAAACGTACAGAAGTTTAACACAGTACTGTCCATGAATTGAGTTCGATATCAGTTTGCAGCACTTTCAAGGATCAATGTATTTGTTTCGAAATGTCAAATGTGGTTTTTGTTTCTTTTAAAGGTCACATTAACCAAATCTAGAATAATTTCAAAGTAATTCCAATGAACTTTTGGTTCTAAGACATCTTAAAAAGTAAGTTCACCCCCACAAAAAAAATATTCCATATTAAATGCCAAGTCTGTATATATATATAATTTTTTTTTTTTTTTTTTTTTTTTTTGTTTGTATAAAAGATCGAGGCTCGTGAAAGAGCGAACATTTATTACACAGAAAGACAAACCGACAAATAACCGACAAACCGACACATAGAACAAATAACATCGGGAGCGGTAGACAAGATGGGGAGAGAGGGGGAAGGACACAAACACAACACAACACAACACAACACAACATTTTAGAGCAGGAACCGAGAGACATGGAGACATCGAGAGATCTGTGGGAGGGAGAGGGCTTTGGGGGGGAGGCATGGGAAAGGGGGTGGGAGAGGCATAAAACATATGGACACTGCCAGGACTACCAGGAAAGAAGTTGGAATTACAAACAAGGTGGATCTGGGGTGAATTAGTGGGGGTAGAAAAGATCAAGGTTTTGGATGGGGGAAGATAAGAGATGGTGGTGAACAGCTGTTTTAAAGACCTGGAGGGAGGAGTGGGATTGAAGGGAGTGTGGGAGTTTGTTCCAGAGGCGGGAGAAAAGAGGAATGAAGGAGTGAAGGTGAGCAGAGAGCCGAGATTTCGGCAGTTTAACCATCAGAGGCTTGCTGGCAGATCTTGTGCGACCTGTAGGAATATTTGGGGGACAGAGCACAGAGAGAGCTCGGGGAGCAAGGCCGGAGAGGAGTCGGTAGAAGACGGAAAGACCACAAACCTGCCTGCGGTGAGTGAGTGAGAGGCCCTTGGAGTTAGCTTCATCACGGGAGATTCCAATGATTCTGAATGCTTTGCTTTCAACAGCGTGAAGACGAGCTAGGTGTGAGGCAGGAGCACCAGCCCAGAGGGGAGAGCAGTATTCCATTGAGCTGCGGATGAAAGCCTTGTACGTGGTGAGGAGCTCAGGTGTGCCAAGGAAGGACTTCGCACGACGGAGGATGCCCAGTCGGCGACTGGCTTTGCAGGCCAGCTTGGAAATGTGGTTTTCCCAAGAAAGATCATGGCAGATAGTGAGACCCAAAAGCTGCAGCGACAGAACTTCTTGGAGAGGATTGTTGAGAAAGTAGATGGGAGGGTTGTCCAGTCGATCTTTTCGGAGAGACATAGTAAGAGTGTGAGATTTGTCAGGATTGAAAGACATGTTCCACTTGTTTGACCAGTCTGTGATTTTGTCCAGGTCTTCAGAGAGTGAGGAGGCTGCAGACTGCCGATCTGAGGGAAGAGGAATGGAGCGGCAGAGAGTGGAGTCATCAGCAAAGAGATAGAGAGGATTTTCCAGAGAGTCGGAGAGATCATTGATAAAGACCAGAAAAAGCACAGGGCCCAGCACACTGCCTTGGGGAACTCCAGCCTGTATTATATATATATATGCCTTATTACCTATTGGCCATATTGGTTGAATATGTTGAATATTGGTTGAAGTTGTGTGCAGGAGACGAGATGGAAGGGAAGTGGTGTGAGAATGGTGAAGGGTAGGCATGGACAGAAATACAAGTTTGTGTGGCAAGGGTGCCCAGAAGGCATGAATGGTGTTGGTGTCCTGTTTTCTGAGGAGTTTGTAGACAGTGTGGTGAGTGTGACTAGAGTGAGTGAAAGGTTGATGATGGTGAAAATGATGATTGGAAAGCTCTTGCTGAACGTCATCTCGGGATATGCTCCGCAAGTTGGTCGAAGCGATGAAGAGAAGGACAAGTTCTGGTGTGCAATAGAGAAGCTGATGGAAAACGTGAAAGATGAGGAAGTTGTTGTGGTAGGAGGAGACCTAAATGGACATGTGGGAAGGAGTATGGACGGTTTTGAGGGAGTTCATGGGGGTTTCGGACATGGTGTGAGAAATGGAGAAGGTGAAAGGATTTTGGAGTTTGCTGATGGAGCTGATTTGTTGACTTGTAATACTCAGTTCCAGAAAGAGGATAATAAGCTTGTTACATACACGTCAGGTGGGTCAACGACAACTGTTGACTACCTGCTAATGTTTCGGCGAGATAGGGGGCACCTCCAAGCTTGTTACATACACGTCAGGTGGGTCAACGACAACCGTTGACTACCTACTGGTGTGTAGGTGAGATAGGGGGCACCTCCGGGACACAAAGGTGATCCCGGGGGAGGAGGCTGTTTCACAGCACCACTTGGTTGTCTGCGACATAAGGGTGAAAGGTGCGAGGAGAGCTCGGCGGGTGAAGTACCAACCGAGAATGGAGGTGTGGAGGTGAAAGAGGTGACAGTGAGGGGGGCATTAAAAGAGAGGCTGAGTATGGTAGAGGATGATGTGGTTGAGCGTGAAAGTGGTTGGATGTCAATGAAAGATAGTCTGTTGGGAGCCGTTGGTGAGGTATGTGGATGGACAAAAGGACCACCGAGGCACTCGGAAACATGGTGGTGGGATGATGAAGTTGGAAAGAAGATTGACGAGAAGAGGAAGAAGTTCAAGGAGTGGCAGAAGGCGAAAGGTATGGGGGCAGAAAAGGCAGAGCATGAAAGTTATAAGGCAGCCAAGAAGGCTGCAAAGAAAGAGGTTGCAAAGGCGCAGGAAGCATGTAGGAAAATGTTCGGAGAACGCTTGGATTTGGAAGGGCGTCAGAGAGCGGTATTTAGGATTGCAAAGTAGATAGCGAAAGAGAGGTGTGATGTGATGGGGGTGAGTTGCTTGAAGGATGAAGTGGGCCAAATCGTTGTGGACCCAGATGCAATTAAAGGAAGATGGAAAAGATATATGGAAATACTGTTGAATGCAGAGAATGAATGGGATGGCAACATAGAGAGTAACCCAGTTTTAGGACCGGCAGAGAAGATAACCGAGAAGGAAGTTGAGGAAGCGATAAAACAATGAAGAGTAGAAAAGCGGGAGGGTCGACGGGATTTGTGGGAGATATGTTGAAGGCAGAAGGAAGTTGGGGTGTGAAGAGAATGACAGAGATCTGCAATCTGGTGGTGAAAGAAGGCCGCATTCCATCGGATTGGGAACTGAGTACCCTTGTCCGTCTATACAAGTGGAAAGG
Organism: Myxine glutinosa; assembly: GCF_964187855.1. Lineage (NCBI taxonomy): Eukaryota > Metazoa > Chordata > Myxini > Myxiniformes > Myxinidae > Myxine > Myxine glutinosa. Next base: position 263,048,126 of record NC_136261.1, on the reverse strand, counting down.
TGACCCTCTGGACTGTGGCTCGTATCGAGCGATAAAGTTATTGGAGCATGGAATGAAGGTATTGGAAAGGGTGTTAGAGAGGAGGATAAGGAAGAAAGTGAAGATGGACGAAATGCAGTTTGGATTTATGCCAGGAAGAGGAACGTCAGATGCGCTTTTTATTGTGAAGCAGTTGCAGGAGAAGTACATGGAGAAGAGGAAGAAATTGTTTCTTGGGTTTGTTGATCTGGAGAAAGCATTCGATAGGGTTCCACGTGAAGTAGTGACATGGGCATTGAGGAAGTTAGGAGTGGAGGAATGGTTGATCAGAGTCGTGATGGCAATGTACAAAAGAGCGCGCACAGCTGTAAGGACGAAGGACGGGAACAGTGGTGAGTTTGAGGTGAAGGTGGGAGTGCATCAGGGGTCGGTACTAAGTCCACTACTATTTGTAGCTGTGATGGAGGTGCTGGCTCGGAACGTAAAGGAGGGTTTACCATGGGAGTTGTTGTATGCAGATGATCTGGTGTTGATTGCAGTAAGTATGGATGGACAGAAGGAGAAGATGAACAAGTGGAAGGAATGTATGGAGACAAAAGGTCTGAAGGTGAATATCGGAAAAACAAAGGTGATGGCAAGTGGTAAAGCATGTGGTGAGGTGGAAAGAACTGGGAAATGGCCGTGTGCTGTGTGCAGGAAAGGTGTCGGAGTGAATTCCATTCAATGTACAATGTGCGCTGAGTGGGTTCATCAAAAATGTAGTGGTTTGAAAGGGTCATTAACCAGTGTGGCAGCTACATTCAAGTGTAAGGTGTGCACAGAGGGAGCTGCAGATGGAGGAAATGTTGAGTTGGATCTTGGGAACGGCATGAAGCTGGAAGGTGTGAAAACATTTTGTTACCTTGGAGACATGCTGAATGGAGAAGGTGGATCAGACTCGGCAACGGATGCTCGAGTGAGATGTGCATGGAAGAAGTTTCGGGAACTGAGTGGCGTGCTGACGAGGAGGGGAGTGTCGTTGAAGCTGAAGGGAAAGGTGTATGCTGCATGTGTGAGAAGTGTTATGATTTATGGGAGCGAGACATGGGTAATGAACGTAGAGCAGCAACGAAGGCTGGAAAGGGTGGAAATGCGAATGGTTCGGTGGATGTGTGGAGTATTGTTGAGAGAGAGGAAGACAAATGATGAATTGCGAAAGATGATCGGAATAGAGCTGTGATGGATGCTGTGAAGAGAAACAGTTTGAGATGGTTTGGTCATGTGTTGAGGAAGGATGAAAGTGACTGGTTGAGAAGAGTGATGGAAATGAATGTAGAAAGAAATAGAGGACGGGGAAGACCTGAGAAAGACTTGGCTAAAGATGGTCGAAGAAGAAATGCGGGCAAGGGGGTTAAACAAGGGGAGATGCAGAAAATAGGGCAAATGGAGAAGATTGTCATGGGGACCGCAAGGCTAACCCCCGCTCCTGCAGGGAAAATGGCCTTAAAATGCCTGTTGTATTACCTATTGGCCATGCAAAACAAAAAAAAGCAAAATCTTTATTCCTGCTCTGTCATAAATGGCTATCACAAAACCCAAAGTTCTTTAATTGATCAACATCCAACTGGTAGGTGAGTGTAGTTCAAACATGCGTTTATTTAACAAATAGGGCAACAAGGATACAAGCAGCACTCTATACACAACAAAAGTAATACACACACAGGTACGCTACTGTACACAACAAAGCAACGGATGACTGGCTCTTCTTCTCACCCTCCCTTCTCACTAATATATACAGTACGCAGACCAATAACTTTTGCAAAAGTCACTCTGTCTAAAAACTACTTGCGATTAATAGGTTGCTCTGAAACTCGATGCCACTAGTAATAATTGCTCACTAATACGAGACGGTTCGATCGCTGGAAGTAACCAGACATTTCCTGAACTCTTGCAATCTCTCAACATTACTTTAAATTAAACAACATCAACTTATCAACGTTTAACTTTACACAACTTTTTTTTTGTATACATTTTTGTGTTCATATACTTTACACAACCCTGTTAGAGCTGGTTCACCTGAATGGATCAGGACGTAACAGGCAAAAACAGGACGCAGAGCACGCATGTATAGGGTGGACAAAATAGATACAGAAGGAATCTCCAAGGAGGGAAAACTGGAAAATTGAAAGGAGGAGCGATTTGGGTGGGGTTAACGAAGGTAGAAAAGATCATGGCTTGGGATTGGGGATGATCTGAGATGGTGGTGAACAGCTGTCTTGAATATATGGAGGAAAGCATGAGATCGACTTAACAAGGAGCCACCAGGTTTTAGAGGAGACAAGTTTAAAAGTTCAATCTTGAGGTTGGACAGATGTTGTTTTATGGCTCGACTGAGAGTGGACACACACTTGTGTGCTTTTGGGAATGCACTGAGATTACCATTGGTCATATTTGCCTTCAAGGAAGAGAATTCAAGTTGTTTCAGAACAATGGCCTCACTACAGGATTCAGTGAACCATGGGTGGGAATAAGGGTAGGATAATTGAAGATGTGATGGGATTAATCTGAGCACGGGTCTCACTATCTGCCATGATCTTTCCTGGGAAAACCATGTTTCCAAGCTGGCCTCCAAAGCCAGTCGCCGACTGGGCATCCTCCGTCGTGCGAAGTCCTTCCTTGGCACACCTGAGCTCCTCAGCACATACAAGGCTTTCATTCGCAGCTCAATGGAATACTGCTCTCCCGTCTGAGCTGGTGCTCCTGCCTCACACCTAGCTCGGCTTCACGTTGTTGAAACCAAAGCTTTCAGGATTATTGGAATCTCCCACGATGAAGCTGACTCTGAGGGCCTTTCACTCACTCACCGCAGGCAGGTTGATGGTCTTTCTGTCCTCCATCGACTCCTCTCCGGCCCAGCTCCCCCAGCTCTGTATGTGCTCTGTCCCCCAAATGTTCCTTCAGGTCGCACAAGATCTGCCAGCAACCATCTTCTGATGAAACTGCCAATATCAAGACTCTCTATTCACCTTTATTCTTTCATCCCTCTTTACTCCCGCCTCTGGAACAAACTCCCTCACTCTCTTCAATCCCACTCCTCCCTCCAGGTCTTTAAAACAGCTGTTCACCAACATCTCTTATCTTCCCCCATCCAAAACCTTGATGTTTTCTACCCCCGTTAATTCACCCCAGATCCACTTTTTTGAAATACCGACTTCTTTCCTTGAAGTCCTAGCAGTGTCCATTTGTTTTTACCTCTCCCACCCCTCCATTCCCCTGCCCCCTCCCCCAAGCCCTTTCCCTCCCACAGATCTCCCGATGTCTCTGTTCTCTACTGTTGTACCTGTGTGCTTCCCTCTCTCTCCCCATCTTGTCTCCTGCTCCATTTATTATATGTTTTATGTGTCCATTTATGTTTTTTTTGTGATTAATATTAGCTCTTACATGAACCTCGATCTTGTATCCCCCCAAAAAAGAAAAAAAAGCATGTTTGGAAAACCGGCTGCTGGTGAGACAGCCATGGGAAAGAGTTGTAAAACGTTGTTGAAGAGCATATGCATGTGCTGGTGTGTGCGCGTTGTTAGTTTGCGGGGATTTGAGGGCACGAGTAGAGGGATGCGAAACAGAGGAGAAAAGCCCCAAAAAGAGAGCTAAGACACAAACGGCATGCCATAGACAAGTCCCATGAAGGAGCACAACACATCCTGCAAACAGGCCCTCCACCAGCGACACCGTACCCACCGCACACAAGTCTCACGAGTAGAAAGGTCTTTCCAGTCTTGTCACCTCTACCCTGTCTTTAGTATCTGTGCGTGAGTGGGTCTAAGACCTAAGGTAGCCGATAAGCTGTCAGGATTACGCGAGGGTTCCACGGGATTTAATACAGTTCTCCCTGTCTCCCATTCTGTTCCCCACATTCCCAATTATTTTTATTCCCCACATTCCCTACACCTGTCTTGTTTCCTCATCTGAGTGTTGGTTTAGTGTGCGGTACTGAATTGGGACATGGTACCATGGAGCGAGTAAAGCCTCAACCTTTGGAAATTGGTACCAAATTCTCGTTCAGAGGATACAGATCAGTGGTTCATCAAGGGTCTTTGTCCGGCCCCCTTCCTTTTGAACTGTCGAATGCACTTTAGCCGACAGGCTTGTTGAAGATATTGTGCGTCCGAAACTGAAGCAAAGATCTTTTGGGCTTTCCCAGCAGACGACATCACAGTCCCAAGGACTCTGTCGCTAAATTAGTGACTGTCCAGTTGGGAGATTTGTCCGTGCCCAACCGCATCACTGTTATAATAGCAAGAGCAGGTTATCCTCGTTGTCTATAAAGTCATTGTTGTTGTTGTTGTTGCTGACTAATTGTGACTCCCTGTCAATGTATCTTTACCAGAATATAAAACAAAGAATCGGTACAGAATTTAGAAAAAGACGAGTTGTTCGGGTTAGCCCACAATTTTCTTGGCAATTCCTCAGTTTGAGGTCCTTGATTTGTTACAATTGCTGGGACGCGATAAAGCGAGATCTATCCTTTCTCTGTTGACACTATTAGAGCATCCTAAGGCAGCACAAAATCATGGCATTTTCACTCTGAAATTGCACTAGCTCGTATCTACTCTACTTCTCGTTATAAACACCGTCTCCTGTAATGGTGGCAGCAGTATACAGCCTCGTTCTCACAGTGGAAGTGACGTCTATTGCATACTTCCTATAGGCCAGTAACATTTGGTGTTGTGTTTTAATGTGACCCAATTTATCACACCAAAACGTTTCCTTTTTCTGAGATGAAAGTAAAAAGCAAGGATGAGCATGCCCAGACACCCACTTGACCACACCCACTGTCACATGCAAGATGAAAATGTCATTTGGTCTCACAATCCGCATACTACAGTCACATGACGCCTTTCCCATCTCACCCGCTTGGAGGGCACTAAACTTCGGGCAAAATTCCTGCACGGTTCTGGGTGAAAGACACTTATTGGTCAATATGTCAAAGCTGCGCCATTGCCTTGTTAGGCATCTGCACTCTTTGGTGGTTCCTTATTTCCCAACTCAAACAGGTTCTTTGTGAATTTGAAGCACTAATTACTTTCAAAGTCATTAAAATTCTCCTCCTAATTAATTTCATGATTCTGTTTGCCTTATTTTAATGCTTTTTGAATCTATGCTGCCTGCTTAAGTATTTCACCAACACATTCCCAAATCCTTTCCTGATCTTATATCTGCAGAACTTCCACATTAAGTTCCCATTGCCATACACTACCTACAGATTTCATCTGACATTTATTGGCCCAGTCCCCTCAAACAAACTACCCGTGACACGTTTTGGCTCTCACAAGCAAACAAAATCATACACAAAATCCAGGCTCATGGAAGAGCGGGTTGACAAAGGGTAACAAGCATTACGCCTAGGTCCCCCGTCGGGGAAGTGATGTGAGTTGACAAAGTGGAAGACGCAGAAAACATGCTATGATATTGTGGCGGACACGATGGCTCGTTGGCGTGGTGACATCATTCTGCGCACCAAGATGGTGTCGGCCACGCCCGAGGGGTAGGCGTGGCCTCGGGATATACACAGAGCGCGCAGCCCCGAGCATCTCAGTGCTATAGTTGAGCTTTGGATTAAAGACTCTTTTTGGTTACCCGCGTTGTTGCTTATCTTCTTGGCAAACAAGTCGTGCGCATAGCACCGCACTTTACTGGTGACCTCGATGCTGGTTCAGCCGCCGCTGACCAACAGAACGCGCCAATGTCAAACAACGCGGTCGCGGTGAAGCTCCCTGAGTTTTGGGAAGCTCAGGCCGAGGTATGGTTCGTGCAGGCCGAGGCACAGTTCTAACTTCGAGGCGTAACGGCAGATGAGACGCGTTATTACCACGTCATCGCCGCCCTCGGGCCCGGCACAGCCGCCCGAGTCGTGTCCATCCTGCGGAACCCACCGGCCGACCACAGGTACGAGGCGCTCAAGCGTCTCCTCATTGCCACGTTCGGCCTCACGGAGTGCGAACGGGCCGACCGCCTCCTGGACCTTCCCGAACTCGGCAACACACGACCATCGGTGCGGATGGATCACATGCTGTCGTTGCTGGGTGACAAAGCCCCAGATTTTTTATTCCGGGCGCTCTTTCTACGCCAGCTACCGGCACAGGTACGCCTCGCGTTGGCCGGTTCCAAAATAAAGGAACCCCGCACTCTGGCCGTCGAGGCCGACAAGTTTTTCGCGGCTTGTGACACACGGGCGAGAGTCGGTGCGGCCGTCGCGGATCCCGAGGCTGATTCTGCTGCACACCTTGTGGATCCCGAGGCTGATGCCGATGCACACCTCATGGCCGCCGCCACGCCCCGCCCACCACCACCGCAAAATCCACGGCCTCCGCCTCCGCCGCAAACCTGGTGCCGTTTCCACGCCAGGTTTGGCCACAAGGCTAGGAATTGTTGCCCGCCGTGCTCGTTTGGCAAGTCGGGAAACTACCAAGCCGGCGCTCGGTAGCGGCCCTGAGCGTCGGCCATTCCGGCAGCCTCCTTTTTGTCACGGACACCTTGTCCGGGCGTCGCTTCCTCTGTGACACAGGCACACAGGTGAGCGTTATCCCCGCCTCCACGTCCGACAAGCGAACCGCGGGCCGGGGCCCCGCGTTGCTTGCAACCAACGGTACACCCATACGCACATTCGTGAAGCGCTGCCTCTCCCTGCAGTTCGGAGGGCAATGCTTTCAATGGACGTTCGTAACCGCCAGCATGCCCATGGCATTGCTCGGTGCGGACTTCCTATGTGCAAATGGGTTGTTGGTGGATGTGAAGCACAGACGACTCGTCCAGGCCGAAACGTTCAGCTCGCTTGCTTGCGCGCTGAGCAGTTCGTTGGGCAGCTCCCTGAGCGGCTCACCGAGCGGCTCGCCAAGCGGCTTGCTGAGCGGTTCGGTCCCGGCGAGGTTGGTCTGTACGCTTCCGGCAGCGGACGAGTTCACCCGCCTCCTCGCCAGCTTCCCGGCCCTCATGCGGCCCACCTTCTCGGCGGTGGCCATCAAGCACGGGGTGGAACATCACATCCCCACCGTCGGGCCACCGGTCTACGCCCGGGCATGCCGCCTCGAGCCGACGAAGCTCGCAGTGCCAAAGGTGGAGTTCGCTATGCTGGAGCGGCTGGGCATCGTACGGCGCTCCAAGAGCGCTTGGGCGTCACCACTGCACATCGTGCCGAAGCCCGGTGGGGGAAGGCGGCTGTGCGGAGACTACCGCCGCCTCAACGATGCCACCACCCCCGACCGCTACCCGGTCCCTCACATTCAGGACTTTTCCACCTGGTTGGCGAAAATGTCCTTCTTTTCTAAGGTGGACCTCATCCGCGGATGCCACCAGGTCCCCATCAGACCGGAGGACGTACCGAAGACGGCGGTCATTACACCATTCGGCCTCTTGGAGTTTCTTCGGATGCCCTTCGGGTTGAAGAATGCGGCTCAGGCGTTCCAACGGTTGATGGACAGCGTCTTGCGCGACTTGGATTGCATTTACGTCTACCTGGACGACATCCTCGTCGCAAGTGCGTCCCGCGAAGAGCACCTCCGCCACCTCCGCACGCTCTTCGAACACCTGGGCCAGCATGGCCTGATCGTAAACCCCGCCAAGTGCCGGTTCGGCGTCGCCGAAATCGACTTTTTGGGGCACCACGTCACCAGGCATGGGGCCACCCCCTTACCGGCAAAGGTGGAGGCGGTCAAGGGGTTTCCACGCCCCCGCATGATCAGGGGGCTCCAGGAGATCCTGGGCATGGTAAACTTTTACCACCGTTTCCTGCCCCGCGTCGCCCAGCTCCTGCGCCCCCTGCACGAGGCCCTCCGGGGGAAGCCGGGCAAAGGTGACGTTGTTTGGACCGAGCAGATGGACGCGGCATTCACGGGCGCGAAGCTCGCCTTGGCTAACGCCACCATGCTCGCGCACCCGGCGCTCGATGCACCGATCGCCCTCACCACCGACGCGTCGGACTACGCGGTGGGCGCAGTGCACGAGCAATGGGTGCGTGGTGCTTGGCAACCGCTGGCGTTTTTCAGCCGACAGCTTCGCCCACACGAACGCCGGTACAGCACCTTCGACCGCGAGTTGCTCGGGCTCCACCTGGCGGTTCGGCACTTCCGCCATCTGCTCGAGGGCCGTTCGTTCACGGCCTTCGTCGCCACAAGCCCCTGGTCTTCGCGATGGCCAAGGTCGCCGAGCCATGGTCGGCCCGGCAGCAGCGTCACCTCTCGGCCATGTCCGAGTACACGACGGACATCCGGCACGTCGCGGGAAAGGACAACCCGGTGGCGGATTGCCTTTCCCAGTCCGTCGCCCACGCGGTCCACCTCGGGATCGACTATGCCCGGATGGCGGCGGACCAGACAGCCGACCCCGACGTCCAGGCCTTGCAGACCGCTGTCACCGGCCTCCGCGTCACCGAGCTGCCGTTCGACGGCGCGGGCACGGCCCTGTGCGACGTCTCCCTCGGGCGGCCTCGCCCCATCGTGCCCATGGGCTGGCAGCGCCGGGTTTTTGACGCCATCCACGGCCTGTCCCACCCGGGCACGAAGGCCTCCCAGAGGTTGGTCGCCGACAAGTTCGTCTGGCATGCCAGCGTGTGAAGGTGCACCGCCACACCCAGGCCCCGTTGGCCCAGTTCACGGTGCCCGAACGTCGGTTCGACCACGTTCACGTGGACTTGGTGGGACCTCTGCCCCCCTCGCGGGGTTTCACCCACGTCCTCATCATGGTGGACCGCACCACCCGGTGGCTGGAGGTCATGCCTTTGGCGGCGACGACGGCGGCGGACGTCGCGCAGGCGTTCATCGCCACCTGGGTTGCCCGGTTCGGCGCCCCCTCGGACATCTCGTCCGACCACGGCCCCCAGTTCACCTCAGAGCTCTGGGGGGTGGTCGCGCGGGGGCTCGGCGTCCAGCTGCACCGCACCACGGCCTACCACCCCCAGGCCAACGGCCTGTGCGAGCACTTCCACCGCTCCTTGAAGGCCGCGCTCCGGGCCACCCTCCGTGACGGCGGCTGGGTCGACAGGCTCCCCTGGGTCCTGCTGGGCCTCCGGACGGCGCCCAAGGACGACTTGCGCGCATCAGCGGCAGAGTTGGTCTTCGGACAACCGCTGCGCGTGCCGGGCGAGTTCCTCCCGACTCCACGGCACCGCACTGCAGGAGACCGCCCGGAGGTTCGCGCCGGTGCCGACGGCGCACCACGGGTGCCCGCCAACGCACGTCGCCCCGGAGCTTCGCATGGCGGAGTACGTGTTCGTCCGCCACGACGCCCACCGGACACCGCTGTGGCCCCCGTACGATGGGCCCTTCCGCGTGCTGGAGACCGGGGCGAAACACTTCACCCTCGACATCGGCAGTATTCCTGACCGCGTTTCCGTGGACCGCCTCAAGCCGGCCCACCTCGACGTGGACCACCCCCCGCCAGTGGCTCGGCTCCCGCGGCAGGGCCGCCTCACGGCGGGCGGACCTCCGGCACCGCCCGGGCCCGCCGGCACGCCCCCCCCCCCCGGTCCTGCACCCATCCCAGGTGCCGCCGGAGGCATCCCAGATGACATCCCGGCATCCCAGACGCCGCCAGCCGCCAGAGGGCGCTCCGGCTGGGTCATCCGTTTGCCCCGCAAACTGACCCTTCAGGTGCGCGCGAATTCTGGGGGGGGGGGGGGGGGGCGCGTGTGGCCGACACGATGGCTCGCTGGCATGGTGACATCATTCTGCGCACCAAGAGGGTGTCGGCCACGCCCGAGGGGTAGGCATGGCCTCGGGATATACACGGGGCGCGAAGCCCCGAGCACCTCAGTGCTATAGTTGAGCTTTGGAATAAAGACTCTTTTTGGTTACCTGCGTTGTTGCTTATCTTCTTGGCAAACAAGTCGTGCGCATAGCACCGCACTTTAATATGATATTTTGCTCACAAGGTTCAGACATACATGGAGGCGGCCATCTTGGATTTTGACGTGGCGACCCAATTTTCAATAGCGTTCTTCCTTATGCCTTGATACACCCACACACCAGATTAGAAGTTGGTACTTCGCTTCTTTTTCAAGATATTCATCTCACAAGGTTCAGACATACATGGCATCAGACATACATGGCGGCGGCCATCTTGGATTTTGACGTGGGTTGCACCCACACACCAAATTCGAATGCGGTCCTTCGCTTATGCACGCATGCCCGCACGCACGCACGCACGGACACATGGACGGAGGGGAAAGCCATAGTCCCCCTTTCGCTACGCTGTGCGACGGGGGACAAAAAGGCAACATAGTGATATTTGGGCCACCATTTGATACAACAAGCAAGTGAATAAGCAAATAACAAAAGAGGAATGAAGGTAGGAAACAGTAACCGACAAGTAACATAACAGGGTTGAGTGGTTATGATTGTTCGTGTGCAACCTTTGGCTGCTTGGTTGTATCATTTACTGGGGGGCACAGCTGTGCCGCTAATGCAATGCCCCCCATTATCAGTTATCTGGAACTCATTTTGCCGATGTTGGAAGGATGACAGGCTGAGTCAACCCTCCTGGTGTTAATTCAACGAAATGACAGAGGCTCACACTCAGGACCCTAAGATCTCAAGCCTTAACCGTTAGGCCAATGCCAGGCTGGCTTCACAGGGTTGAGCGATTTTCTATCTCATCTCCTCCATGTTTCATTTCATTTGCACAATTTCAAAACAGCCTTTCTAGGAACGCATGTCAAATTGTTGGATTAGGGAAAAAACAAACAAATTTGCTTCTTAAAAAAAAAATGAAAATTTTTTGTTTATGAAATTAATGTTTTGTCATAGATCGAAGCTAATGTAGTACCTCGTTCATAAATCACATGCAGGGCAAAGATATTCTCTGACAGCAGTGTACTTGTGGTATACATGAATTACAAAGACATTAATACACAACAGACAAACACATGGAATATGGTATTTGATTCTGAGTTCCCTGTATTATTAGCCCAGTGGTTCAGATGAGAATGTTATCAGGTCAATCCATTAAAATGACAATTTTAATGGGTTGGCCCAATAGCATTTCCATCAACATTTTGGCTTCTGAAAAGAGTGTGTTGGTTTTCTGACTAAAATGAAAATGCCATTTCATCCAAAACTAGAACGGCACTCGGTGAGAGCACATACCTCCGCCGGGCTGAACAGTTTATGTTTTGTATCCTCATGATAGGTCGGATCTGGATTCGGACCTGAACCAAAATCTAATCGGCTTGTTCTTGTCTGCGAACCAACTTATTCACCTCGTTTAGTCATAACTCGTCCATAACTTTTTTTAAATATCTTGTTATATATCGCTTTTCATCCGATCTCTCAATGGTGAAGAATCACTTTAAAATTAAATAATTCTCGTATCCGAATCCATATTCCGATCTTCACCAAAATCGAATCGATTCGTCCTCGTCACACACACAACCTCTCCACCAAATTCCGTCCGAATCCGTCCACAAATTTTGAGATATCTTGTCCACAAACAGACAAACAGAGGTGAAAACACAACCTCCATCCACCTTCGGTGGAAGAGGTAATAATCTCTCATTCATTTACAAACAGGGACATTTGGATACAAACAGCTCAGAAACTCTTCATTTACACTCGTATATGATACACTGCCTACAATCAGCACAACATTCAACTATGCTCACCTGCTGCACATCTGTGGTAGTGGCTTCAATAGTTTGGGATGACGGAGAGGAAGGAGAAATGATCTTTTTCAACTTTCGCTGGATATTTCCACAATCATTTCCATGATCTTCTGATGCCTGGGAGAAACTTTCACGAGATTCATACTGCTGGGAAATTGCCATCATTTCCTGAATACGAAATTCCATTTCTTCTATCTCGTCATCCTTTTTTGAAAGTTGCCATTTCATCTTCGAATTATCATGTTTCAAATATTCATGGTCTTTTCTGAGCTTTTCAAATTCTTCAGCATCAATTTGCGGCACCATGCTATACGCTTCTTTGCCAGATACTGAAGAATGCATGAGAGAGTCATGTTTTCCCCTCTCTTCACTCTCATTCTTTCTACACTGACATTTTATTTCAGTTTCCTTTTCTTCCAGAATGACTGAAAGTTCAGAACAGTGCCTTTCTGCAGCTTCAAGGCGATTTACAAGGTCTTCATATGGAGGCTTGAAGTCCTCTGAGCTACCGCACTTCTGACAAAACAACTCATTGCCATGAATTGCATCAATTTGTGATTTGTTTGTGTGCGATTTAAAATCTTTGATTTTTGAATCATTCTTTGGCAACATCTGATGCAATACATCAATATTGGTAATGGGAGTGTAACTTGCATCAGCTGAGTGTATTTCATGAGCTTCTTTTGATGATCTGTAGCGATCAACTGCGGATGAGCTTGCATCGAGTTTTAGTTCTTTTATCTTCTGCAATCGAATCTTCTGCAAAGATTCTATTTCATTATTTTTCTGTCTCAGCAAACCGTTGAAATGTTCATCATTTCCTTCCGAAATTGTCAATCCATATTCACCCTTATTCATGGGAATTTTTGAGAAAATGCTTTCACCATCATCATCATTGCTGGTAATTCCTTTACAGGAAACATCCTGTAATGTGCCTTGCAGCCGTTTCGACTCCCAGTCAGTTTGCCCGCGGAAGTGAGAATTTTCGATGTCGGCACCCTCTGCACAACCACAGAAAGATGCAGAAGGTTTTTGCAAATCTTCATTGTCCGAGGGGGATGTGGCACCTATTTTCATTTCCAGTTGCCGCAGTTTTTGCAAAGAAGAGCTTAGGTCTGCCTCCTTGCTCATAGCAATTCTGTTCAGGGTGGCCAACTGTGCCCCAAGAACATTACACACGTCCTGCTCAACAGGCACATTCGGTTTCTGACACAATTCATTCTGCAGCCTCGATAGCTGATCATATGCTTTGTCAAACACTTCCTGCCATTGTCGTCCACCTGGGTCTTCAATGGAAAAATCCTGCTGCACATGGGCACATGTTCTATGATTTCTGGTTGAGTTGTCCAGCAGATTACATTCCCAGTCGTTACTAGAATGGCCATCGTTTCCTTTTGAAGATACATCTTTGCCAGAAAGAATGCAGTTCCCATCCAGTGGGTCTCCCAAGGCAAACGTGCTCGATTGTTCCTCTGGGCTGCTTGGTTGTATGTTCTTGCTCGTTGATTGTGCAGGAAGTATGTCCAGGTATTCAGCTGCAGATGAATCATGAAGCCTCAATTCTCCTTCAACAGGTTTCTTCCTCATTACTTCTTGTTCCTGTGGTCAGGAAAATATCACAATGATTGCTTTAAAACAATAATAAGGTGATCAATAATTAAAATACAATTTAACAAACTAGAAAGAGAAATCAGAGATTGCAGACCCTTGCCAGGACGTGCTTTCAGTCGTTAAGGCTTTTGTGTTAAAACAAATATGGCGGCCGAACCACGTTACCGATGACGTCATCATTCCTTTTTTTTCCACCAATTTATCCCTAGATGATGCTCAAGAAATTTCATCTTAGATCGGATGAAGTTTTGTACTTGTGGAATTATAAAGACATTATGGAGGCACCTATGACATCATCATTAACATATGTTATTCCACATGGAGAGTTCTTTACAATGAGCCATGTCTCAATTTTTTCCATGCAGCACTTTCGGAGATATAGAGGTGCAAAGTTTTTAGATTTTTCCAAGATGGCGCCCATACCATGTGACCTATGACCTCATAATTATCATAAAAAAAATTATACAGGTGGAGTTGCACCTATGGTGAAAATTTCCTGTCAATCGGACCGATGCAGAGACGGTTGCAGAGAAAATCATATTTATTTTGTGCGGACAAACAAACAGACAAACAGACAAATGAAAAATCACTCGTAGAGCGACACTTGGCAAAACGGAACAAAGTAGAATGTCACTCAGTAGAGCATCCTTTTAACCTCAAAAATAGTTGGTGGTTGGTTTCAGTGAGCTGATATGCAAATCCTATTCAGATTTCAAGTCAATCGGATGAAAATTGAGGATTTTAGAAATTAGAAAAAAGTGGATGACCTTTGGCCTATGTTGACCTTTTGGCCTATGCTGATCTCCAAAATAGTTGGTTGGTTGAATTCAGTTTGCTGATATGAAAATCCTATTCAAATTTAAAGTCAATCGGATGAAAATTGAGGATTTTAGAAATCTGAAAACGTGGTTGACCTTTGGCCTATTTTGACCTTTTGGCCTATGCTGATCTCCAAAATAGTTGGTTGGTTGAATTCAGTTAGGCGATATGTAAATCCAATTGAAATTTCAAGTCAATCGGATGGAAATTGAGGATTTTAGAAATTTGGCCAATGTTGACCTTTTGGCCTATGTTGACCTCAAAAATAGTTGGTGGTTGAATTCAGTTAGCCCATATATAAATCCTATTGAAATTTCAAGTCAATCGGATGGAAATTGAGGATTTTAGAAATTGAGCCAATGTTGACCTTTTGGCCTATGTTGACCTCAAAAATAGTTGGTGGTTGAATTCAGTAAGCCGATATGTAAATCCCATTCAAATTCCAAGTCAATCGCATGAAAATTGAGGATTTTAGAAATCTGAAAAAAGTGGTTGACCTTTGGCCTATGTTGACCTTTTGGCCTATGCTGATCTCAAAAATAGTTGGTGGTTGAATTCAGTTAGCCGATATGTAAATCCAATTGAAATTTCAAGTCAATCGGATGGAAATTGAGGATTTTAGAAATTGGGCCAATGTTGACCTTTTGGCCTATGTTGACCTCAAAAATAGTTGGTGGTTGAATTCAGTTAGCCGATATGTAAATCCCATTCAAATTCCAAGTCAATCGGATGGAAATTGAGGATTTTAGAAATTGAGCCAATGTTGACCTTTTGGCCTATGTTGACCTCAAAAATAGTTGGTGGTTGAATTCAGTTAGCCCATATATAAATCCTATTGAAATTTCAAGTCAATCGGATGGAAATTGAGGATTTTAGAAATTGAGCCAATGTTGTCCTTTTGGCCTATGTTGACCTCAAAAATAGTTGGTGGTTGAATTCAGTAAGCCGATATGTAAATCCCATTCAAATTCCAAGTCAATCGCATGAAAATTGAGGATTTTAGAAATCTGAAAAAAGTGGTTGAACTTTGGCCTATGTTGACCTTTTGGCCTATGCTGATCTCAAAAATAGTTGGTGGTTGAATTCAGTTAGCCGATATGTAAGTCCAATTGAAATTTCAAGTCAATCGGATGGAAATTGAGGATTTTAGAAATTGGGCCAATGTTGACCTTTTGGCCTATGTTGACCTCAAAAATAGTTGGTGGTTGAATTCAGTTAGCCGATATGTAAATCCTTTTGAAATTTCAAGTCAATCGCATGAAAATTGAGGATTTTAGAAATTGGGCCAATGTTGACCTTTTGGCCTATGTTGACCTCAAAAATAGTTGGTGGTTGAATTCAGTTAGCCGATATGTAAATCCTATTGAAATTTCAAGTCAATCGGGTGGAAATTGAGGATTTTAGAAATTGAGCCAATGTTGAGCTTTTGGCCTATGTTGACCTCAAAAATAGTTGGTGGTTGAATTCAGTTAGCCGATATGTAAATCCCATTCAAATTCCAAGTCAATCGCATGAAAATTGAGGATTTTAGAAATTTGAAATTGTTGTTGACCTTTGGCCTATGTTGACCTTTTGGCCTATGTTGATCTCCAAAATAGTTGGTGGTTGACTTTGGTTAACTGATATCCTTTTGAAATTTCAAGTCAATCAGATGAAAATTAAGGATTTTAGAAATTTGAAAAAAGTGGTTTACCTTTGGCCTATGTTGACCTTTTGACCCTTTAACCTAAAAAAGAAATATGATTCTTTCTGACCACAAACTCTACCATATGGTGAAGTTTTGTGAAGATCGGTTTTAAATTGTGACCTGAAGGCAAGTATAAGTGAGCGGACCAACACACAAACACACAAACAAACACACACAAACTGGGGTGATTAACATACTTGTCAAAAATATTTTTTTTGCCAAGTAATCTATCTATAATTCCAGTAATCTCTGTGTGTTTGTTTGTACGTTTGTACGTTTGTACGTTTGTACGTTTGTACGTTTGTTTGTTTGTCTGTGACCGCTGTTTCTCGACAACCACGGGTCCGATATACTTTAAACTTGCCAGGTATATTGCTGGGGACCCGAGGATGTGCCTTTTCAAGGTTTGAAATTAATCGGACAAGTACTTACCGAGCTATGGCGATTTAGCCGTTCGCCGTTCGCTTTGGCGTTGCGAATGGACCAAACCATTGCATGTAAATAGAGGGGGGGGGGGGTTCTGTGGTCGTTGCGAATGGACCAAACCATTCATGTAAATAGAGGGGGGGGGGGGGTTCTGTGGTCGTTACTGCCACGTGGTTTCAAAGTTTTTTTTTGTTGTTGTTGTTTGCACGCATGTTTTTTTGCACCCACGTACGGGCACGCCCTAGGATGTTTACACACACACACCCCTACACAAATTTTTTTTTTTTTTTTTTTGGCAAGGAACGGGCACCCACGTACGGGCACGTCCTAGCTTATATATAGTACGGGCATGCCCTAGTAATGAAAAAGCAAAGACATTTTTGTTTAGCCATATTCAAGTTCCCTGTAAACATTTTGACAACCAAAGCAACATTCCCCATATCGATTTATCCCAGTGAAATTCAGATATGACCTGCAGATGTTGGTTTTGCTCCTGTGGTGGAATCGAACAATCAGATGAATTTTCATTGTTGCAAATCTTGGATTTCTGAAATTCCTCAACCTGTATCGTTTTGTTATTCAACTCTTCCTGCAGCGTTTTCAGCTCGTTCTCCAGGTGTTCCACCTAAAATGGAAATTAAAAAAAGGTATAATACTCAGCCAAATAGCCTCTAATGTACAACGAGAAAAACTTACACACACACACACACACACACACACACACACACACACACACACACACACACACACACACACACACACACACACACACACACACACACACACACACTTCTCATGTAGAGACCAGCTAGTTTTTTCCCCAAGCAATGACCAAAAATCTGACAAAATTTACGAACTCTCGAAAAATTGTACAATCTGGCCCAATAGTTGAAATTACTTTGAACTCGCAACGGCACCCGCCCTATGGGCAGGGCTTCAATTGGGAGGCCCAAATGAAAAGGCAAAATATCAGAAATTGAAGGCTTTTTTTATTTTAAACGATTCATATAAACATCCGTTGAATCATATCACACGCAAATCATCAAAATCTAAACAGTACATGGCGCCCATTTTGAAAAAAAGATTGATTTTTGCAAAACGGAAGCGGCCGCTGCACGTCTTTCTCAGTCGCACATTTATGTGTGAAGAGTGCGAGCCAAATCTGAAACACGGAAGCGGCCGCCACACCTGTTTCTCAGTCGTTTTGCACACGCTGCCATGTTACTTCGGAGCCACACGTTTATATAGGAAGAGTTCATCAGGAGTCCATCTACTCTCTCCTGGTATGTACAAGTGCATTCAGAA
The DNA here is from genome assembly GCF_964187855.1 of Myxine glutinosa. Lineage (NCBI taxonomy): Eukaryota > Metazoa > Chordata > Myxini > Myxiniformes > Myxinidae > Myxine > Myxine glutinosa. The sequence continues at coordinate 263,030,667 of NC_136261.1, read as the reverse complement.
AGTATTCAGACCCCTTCACTTTTTGTCACATTTTGTTATGTTGCAGCCTTATGATGAAATCGTTTAAATTCCTTTTTTTCCCTCATCAATCTACACTCAATACCCCATAATGACAAAGAGAAAACAGGATTTTAGAAAGTTTTGCAAATTTATTAAAAAGAAAAAACTGAAATATCACATTGACATAAGTATTCAGACTCTTTGCTATGACACTTGAAATTTAGCTCAGGTGCCTCCCATTTCAATTGATCATCTTTGAGATGTTTCTACACCTTGATTGGAGTCCACCTGTGGTAAATTCAATTGATTGGACATGATTTGGAAAGGCACACACCTGTCTATATAAGGTCTCTCAGGTGACAATGCATATCAGAGCAAAAACCAAGCCATGAGGTCGAAGGAACTGCCTGCAGAGCTCAGAGACAGGATTGTGTCGAAGCACAGATCTGGGGAAGCCTACAAAACAATTCTGCTGCATTTAAGGTTCCCAAGAGCACAGTGGCCTCCATAATTCTTAAATGGAAGAAGTTTGGAACAACCAGGACTCTTCCTAGAGCTGGCCGCTCGGCCAAACTGAGCAATCGGGGGAGAAGGGCCTTGGTAAGAGAGGTGACCAAGAACCGATGGTCAATCTGGCTGAGCTCCAGAGATCCTGTGTGGAGATGGGAGAAACTTCCAGAAGGACAACCATCACTGCAACACTCCACCGATCTGGGCTTTATAATGGTATGCATACTAATTGAAAGTAAACCGTGGCTCGTCGGCTACCCACCTTGGCATACACGGATTACACGACACTGCTGGTAACCCCCTTCAGTCGTAAAAGCTGATGTGTCGTTGCACCTCTAGATCACCACGGATTGTAAAAATATTTTGCATGTGTTGTAAAAACATGAAATGGAACACTTTTAGCACCCAGACAGAAAAATGTGCAGGAAATGTGTATTTTGATGCACCCTCGTCATGGTTGTTCCAAACTTCTTCCATTTAAGAATTATGGAGGCCACTGTGCTCTTGGGAACCTTCAATGCAGCAGAATTTTTTTGTAGGCTTCCCCTGATCTGTGCCTCGACACAATCCTGTCTCTGAGCTCTGCAGGCAGTTCCTTCGACCTCATGGCTTGGTTTTTGCTCTGATATGCATTGTGAACTGTGAGACCTTATATAGACAGGTGTGTGCCTTTCCAAATCATGTCCAATCAATTGAATTTATCACAGCTGGACTCCAATCAAGGTGTAGAAACATCTCAAAGATGATCAAGAGAAATGGGAGGCACCTGAGCTAAATTTCAAGTGTCATAGCAAAGGGTCTGAATACTTATGTCAATGTGATATTTCAGTTTTTTCTTTTTAATAAATTTGCAAAACTTTCTGAAATCCTGTTTTTGTCTTTGTCATTATGGGGTATTGAGTGTAGATTGATGGTCAAAAATGAATTTAAACGATTTCAGCATAAGGCTGCAACATAACAAAATGTGAAAAAAGTGAAGGGGTCTGAATACTTTCTGAATGCACTGTAGAAAAAACAGTATTTGTAGAATTTCAACAAAAGCCACATCACTGTTCATATCGGTAAATATTATTCCATCGTGATTGGAAAACTTGGAAAAACAATATAGCCTATTTTACTCCCAGGGGTCTCAGGAATACCCACCCAAAATATCGTTGCGATCGGTTGAGCCGTTTTTGTGGTACCTTCAAATGGACGGACGGACATTTGGTGAATTATAGTAAGATTAGAGTTAGAATTTACTGACTAACAGAGAAATCTGGACAAAAAACGGTCTGACATGTAGCCTTACAATTGGAAGACCACAGGATTCGGAGCTTCACCCAAAACCTCAAGCAAGATGGAGGGAGAATGACCTCCCTCCTGAGAATGACCCTCCCTCCTGAGAATGGCCTCAAGTAGGCTGTCTTGTTTCATTACAATAAATTTTAAAAAGTCCAAAAAGTAGGAAAAAAAATTAAGAAAATGTTTTGGGGAATGACCTACTTCAATAAAAAATGAAAACTAAAAGGGCACTCATAGAGCGCATACCTCCGCCAGGCTGAACAGTTTCTGGTTTTCATCCCACTGATAGGCCAGATCTGAATTTGGACCTGAACCAAAATTGAATCGGCTTGTTCTCTTCACCTAACCAACTCGTCCACCAAGTTTAGTCATAACTCGTCAATAACATTTTACCTCCGCCACCAAAGGTGGATGGAGGTTATGTTTTCACCCCTGTCTGTCTGTTTGTCTGTCCGTTTGTCCATTTGTCTGTACATTTGTGAACAAGATATCTCCAAAAGTTGTGGACGGATACGGACGAAATTTGGCAGAGATGTAGTGTATGTGACAAGGACGAAATTATGAGATTTTAGTGAAGATCTGGATTCGGCTACTATAATTTTTTTAAGTGAATTTTCACAATTGAGATATCGGGCGAAAACGATACATAGCAGGATATCTCAAAAAGTTATGGATGGATTTGGACGAAACTTGTTGGACAGGTTGTGTGTGTGACAAGGAAGAATTGATTACATCTTGGTGAAGATCCGGATCCGGATCCAGCCAGTAGAAAATTTTAAGCGATTCTTCAATATCGAGTGATAAGACCAAAAATGATACAAAGCAGGATATCTCAAAAAGTTGTGGACGGATTTGGACTAAACTCGGTGGACAGGTTGTGTGTGTGAAAAGGACTAATCGTTTCGGGTTTTATTGAAGATCTGAATATGGATTCCCTTTCAAGGATTTTTTAATCTTGAAGTGATTCTTCACCATCGAGAGGTATGCTCTCTACTGAGTGCCGTTCTAATTACACTGCGCTCACGAAGAGACAGCGGGGTTAAGCATTCAGTTGCGTACATGTGCCATGTGCCGCACGTGTCTGCATTTAAAAAAAAAATCAGTTTCTCGGCAACCGTTGGTCTGATTGACATGAAATTTTCACCATAGGAGGGCCTCCTCCTGTAGAATATTTTAATGAATATTATGACGTCATAGGTCACGTGGTACAGGCGCCATCTTGGAAAAACGTCGCACCTCTATCTCTGAAACCACTCCATGGAAAAACTTGAGACCTTGCTCATTCTCAACTACTCCCCAAGGGGAATAAGATATTTTAATGATGATGTCATCGGTGCCTTCGTGATGACGTCATTATTCGACAAATGCAACACGTATCCATCTGATCATTATTTTAAAAATTTCAGCAACTGTTGGTCTGATGGACAAAATTTTCACCATAGGAGCACGTCCACCTTTGGAATATTTTAATGATAATCATGATGTCATAGGTCATGTGGAATAGGCGCCATCTTGGAAAAACCGAAAAATGTTGCACCTCTATATCTCCAAAAACCACTGCATGGAAAAATTGAAACGTGGCACATTGTAAAGAACTCTATATGGGGAATAGGCGTTGTTAATGATGTCATTTGTGCCATAAGTATGACGTCATAATTCGACAGGGACAATGCTTAGTCTGATCAGTTTGAAATGTATTGAGCGTGATCTGTGCAACAATTATATTAGAGAATATAAATTTATGATGTCATCGCTCACGTGGTCTGGCAGCCAAATTGGATTTTAAAAAAATGTTCAAAAACAGAAGAGTTGGCTCGCAACAAGTTGACTGCGCAGGGTAAGTATTCTATGAATACCATCTAGTTTAACTATGTTATATAGCGCTTAATGGTTATATATCGCTTCTAATTTTAACGATCTCTCAATGGTGAAGAATCCCTTAAAGATTAAATATTTCTCGTATCTGAATCCATATTCAGATCTTCACCAAAATCAAATTGATTCGGTCTTGTCACTCGCACACCCAATCTATCCACCAAGTTTCATCCAAATCCGTCCACAATCTTTTTGATATATCGTGCTATGTATCGTTTTTGGCCCTGTCTCCCAATGGTGAAGAATCATTTTTAAAATTCTACTAGCCGGATCCAGATCTTCACCAAAATGTAATCATTTCGTCCTTGTCACATACGCTACCTCTCCGCAAAATTTCGTCCAAATCCGTCCACACTTTTTGAGTATCTGGTTCACAAACAAACAAACAGATAGAGGTGAAAACATAACCTCCATCGACCTTCGATGACGGAGGTAACAAAGACTCAAGATCGTCTTGGTGTAAAGGTAAATTTCATTCCTTTTGACAAGTTATTGGTAGACAAAGTTGGTAGACAAGCTCACAACAAAGTAATAAATAATAACGTTTTGTGTGAAGGATGGCTTCTCCAGGACATGTCTTTATGCAGCAATAACTAACATGTATGCCTTTTGCATTGCAGCAGAATGTATAAGCGACGAAAGTGTTATCACTCAATTTGTACGAATTAAGTGGCTGCGTTGTTGGCAGCACAAAAGGATGAAGTTTTTGGAAGGCAAAGCGAACCGTGAACGCAGGTAATGTCCACCCAATACAGTTTTGGTGTTGCATTTTGGAGGTTTAAAACTAGTGCTGGAAGAGAGGGTTGTTGGAAGTCGTTTTTGATAGTGATGTTCATTGTCGAGGTAGTATTCATAGAGAGTAGAGTCAGAGTCAAGTTAAAGCTAGTGCTGGAGGAGCAGAGTGGCTAGTTTTGGGATCCGGAGATTAGGAGTTGTGCATGGGCTGACATTGCCCTATTGAGACTCGCCACACTTGCTGCTGCAGGGGACTCGATCTCCAATCTCCCAGGTGTGTACATCACCTCTGTCCGTTGTTTTCGGCAGCATGTTTGGTCCATTTTCCTTTTCTCTCTTTGGATATCTGTGTTTGTCTTAAACCCTCACTTTTCAGGCTAAGGGTTAACTTGTAGGTAAATAAGGATAAGCAATTTTGTTTGCCCATTCCAATAGGTTATTGTGGCATTAGATTTCATTTCGTATTATTACTATCTGCCATGATCTTTCTTGGGAAAACCACATTTCCAAGCTGGCCTCCAAAGCCAGTCGCCGACTGGGCATCCTCCGTCGTGCGAAGTCCTTACTTGGCACACCTGAGCTCCTCACCACATACAAGGCTTTCATCCGCAGCTCAATGGAATACTGTTCCCCCTTCTGGGCCGGTGCTCCTGCCTCACACCTAGCTCGTCTTCACGCTGTTGGGGCCAAAGCTTTCAGAATCATTGGAATCTCCTGCGATGAAGTTAACTCCGAGGGCCTTTCACTCACTCACCGCAGGCAGGAAGGTGGTCTTTCTGTCTTCTACCGACTCCTCTCCGGCCTTGCTCCCCCAGCTCTCTCTGTGCTCTGTCCCCCCAATATTCCTTCAGGTCGCACAAGATCTGCCTGCAACCCTCTTATGGTTAAACTGCCAAAATCTAGGCTCTCTGCTCACCTTCACTCTTTCATTCCCCTTTTCTCCCGCCTCTGGAACAAACTCCCCCACTCCCTTCAATCCCACTCCTCCCTCCAGGTCTTTAAAACAGCTGTTCACCACCATCTCTTATCTTCCCCCATCCAAAACCTTGATCTTTTCTACCCCCGGTAATTCACCCCAGAGTCCTTGCAGTGTTCATATGTTTTATACCTCTCCCACCTCCCCCCCAAGTCCTCCTGATGTCCCTGCTCTCAAATGTTGTGTTTGTGTCCTTACCCCTCTCTCCCCATCTTGTCTGCCGCTCCCCTTGTTTTTTGTGTTTTGTGTATCGGTTTGACTTTTTGTGTGATTAATGTTAGCTCTTTCCCGAGCCTCGATCTTGTATACAAAAAAAATAAAAAAATAATCCACCAATAAAGATTATGTTTTAACCCCCGTTTGTCTCTGTCTATGAACAGGATTGCTCAAAACGTTGTGGATGGATTAAGCCGAAATTTAGTGGAGAGGTTGGGTGTTTGAAAAGGACGAAAGAATTACATTTTGATGAAGCTCCGGTCCGGATACTATAATTTTTTTTCAGGGATTCTTCGCCATTGAGAGATCGGGCCAAAAACAAAATACAGCATGATATTTCAAAAAGTTGTGGACGAGTTATGACTAAATTTGGTGGAAGATTTGGTTAGGTGAGAAGAATAAGCTGATTGGATTTTGGTTCAGGTCTGGATGCAGACCTGGCCTATCAGTGGGATACAAAACAAACTGTTCAGCCTTGCAGAGGTATGTGCTCTACCGAGTGTCGTTCTAGTTTACTTCTGTAATTAGTCTTTGTTTAAACCTGTTTGTGCAGCGTTTTGGGCCACCCTTCGTTTATAAACAAATTTATTGTTCATACATTGATGTGACACTTCCTGACATCCAGGAGTTATTTATTATATCCAAATAAATATTTTGCCATTTGGCCCAATCGCTTTGGCTTCCGTATCTGACAACCTTCACCCAGTTGGCGGACATGCGACAATTAATGCCTTCCAAGTGGTATTTGAACCTCTATACTGTGGGTACGTGATAAATTGGCGAATCATTAATAAATAAAACCTCAAGGAAACACAATCGAGGAAAGCTGCCTCGAGGAGTCTCGAAAGTGTTATGTGATCCAATGGGGGGGTGTGGGGGGGAATGAACATGTGCAGCCTGAGGATGCAATTGGTGAAATGACAGCAACTTCATTTCACAGTTTGCTTGTTAGGCTGATGGAAAATGTGATCGATTTGAAAACCGAGTCAAAGGCCAAATTATAGGCCAAGTTGAAAACAGATTTGAAGGTCGAATTGAAGTCAACAAGGCCGATATGAAAACCCAATTGAAGAGCAAATTGCCAGTCTGGTGGAAAGAAATCTTAAAATGGATGCCTTTGCAGGTGAATGCAATGATAGGATGGCAGCGAGACAAGCAGAGTGTGAAGCTGCCTTGCATAACACCAATGAGGAGAAGGTGAAATGGCTGCAATAACGGTAGATTGGCACCTGAAAAGGGTAAAGGCTTGAAGAAATAATGGGAATAAGAAACGCATTTCATACTGTTCATGGGTGGAGTGAAGGATTGCTTAGTCAGGCGATCCTGGTAGCATGAACAATGGATATGCAATGTACTGGAATGACATTGCCAAGTGGAATGGCAATGCAGTCATTTGGGTGAAAAGTGCTACCAAGTTAGAGCTTCAATTGGACCAGTTCCCAAAGGACAAAGAGAATAGGTCATGACATTTTTTGTATGAGCCTCAAGTAAAACCTTCACAGAAAAGTGTTGTTGATATTGAAATCCTGTGAGGGGAGATGGGAGATTTGTGGAGCCAATTAAGGGGTGTGGGGTTAAAGAGCTTGCAGAGAATTGTCGAACAAGCTGCAGCAGGTAAATTATGCATTGGAAATCGTAAATTACGTTGTGCCACAATAACGCCTGGGTAGCATTCGTGCCAGAGGAGGTGATGATAGACCTCTTTCTGCAAAATATCATGATCAATTAGGGGATAGGCCAGGTAGAAGTGCTGGTGCTAGCTTCAAGTGAAGCTGTCATAATGGTAAATTAGGATGACAGCCTTTAGGGTTTTTGCACCCATAGTGTCTTGCTGAACTTGATATCAGCGATCAAAAGCGACCACCAAGGGTAGGGAGCAGCTAGCCACCCAAGCGGGGAGGCTTGTCCTTGGTGATTTGCTGCGGCTTACCCTTGATCCACGATCCAATAATGGGCATATCTTTTTCAGAGTACTAGATATGACCTTGACCTTCAACATTTAGGAATGGAGTATAAATTAAGAAAATGGGGTCCCCACCTACACTCTATCCATACAACTCAACATCATGAAAAACGGAGGAAACTTATTCAAGTTATGATCAAAAAGGTATTTTTTGTTAATTGTGCTACCAAGCTGAAAAGGTATGTCAAGCTACAAATCAAATATCATGTGCACAGCATCAGTGCAGGTACGTTATTATGTTGCAAGAACATCGTGGAACACCAAGTGGTCTTTGAGATTCCTAAAAAAAATTTTAGCGACTAAAAATGCGTTCTTTTTTCAGACCACCATTTGACCTTGACCTTTAACTCGAAGGGGTATGATGAAAAGTAACGGTAAATGCTCCTTTGCCCAAGGCCATCTATAAATGGCAGTTTTGTTCCGATCAGACAAACCTTAGTCGATTTTGGTGAAAAATGTTACAATGTCTATCATTCGGTTACGACTTTAAAAATTAGGTAAAGTTCAAAAAAAACATCTCAACCACGCAAACTTTTTATTCCCATTAATGATGCAAAGTTTCATTCCAAAAGTCCCACCTGGATCCGAGATACAGCTCAGAATTTGCCAAAAAAGGAGAAAAACTGAAATAGTGGTTTCGTAATCCTCGGGGTGTAAGACCTTCAACCTGGAAGGATATGATGTAAATCAAGTTTAAATGAGGCTTGCTCTAGGCTATATAGTGAGGGCAATTTTGTTCCGATCGGACAAACTTTAGTCACGTCATGATGAAAAATGCAAAAATGTCAATAATTAGGTCATGACCTTAAATTAGGTCAAGCTCAAAAACATTAGGTCAACCAACATACTTCATATCCACACTAATGCCAAATGTCATTCCAAAAGTCCTAGCCTGCTTTGAAATAAAGTTCAGCAATTTATATAGTTTGAAAATTTGGAGTGCACATCACAGAATCTTGTTTCTCACAGTCTGAGAGTCCCTTTGGTGCTTTTTTGCAAACTCCAAGCGGGCTTTCATGTGTCTTTCACTGAGGAGAGGCTTCCGTCAGGCCACTCTGCCATAAAGCCCAGATCGGTGGAGTGTTGCAGTGATGGTTGTCCTTCTGGAAGTTTCTCCCATCTCCACACAGGATCTCTGGAGCTCAGCCAGAGTGACCATCGGGTTCTTGGTCACCTCTCTTACCAAGGCCCTTCTCCCCCGATTGCTCAGTTTGTCCGGGCGGCCAGGTCTAGGAAGAGTCCTGGTTGTTCCAAACTTCTTCCATTTAAGAATTATGGAGGCCACTGTGCTCTTGGGAACCTTCAATGCAGCAGAGATTTTTTTTGTCGGCTTCCCCAGATCTGTACCTCGACACAATCCTGTCTCTCAGCTCTTCAGGCAGTTCCTTCAACCTCATGGCTTGGTTTTTGCTCTGATATGCATTGTCAGTTGTGAGACCTTATATAGACAGGTGTGTGCCTGTCCAAATCATGTCCAATCAATTGAATTTACTACAGATGGACTCCAATCAAGGTGTAAAAGCATCTCATAGATGATCAAGAGAAATGGGAGGCACCTGAGCTAAATTTCAAGTGTCATGGCAAAGGGAATGAATACTTATGTAAATGTGATATTTCAGTTTTTTATTTTTAATAAATTTGTAAAACTTTCTAAATTCCTGTTTTCTCTTTGTCATTATGGGGTATTGAGTGTAGATTGATGAGGGAAAAAATGAATATAAACGATTTCAGCATAAGGCTGCAACATAACAAAATGTAAAAAAAAAGTGAAGGGGTCTGAATACTTTCTGAATGCACTGTATATACATATATATTGAAGATTTAAACTATAGAACTGAATCTTGTATCAATAATTTGTAACCCTCTGAATCTGAACTCTTGTACTCATCTTTTCTCCAGGCGGGAGATTGGGACAAAGCAGATGTCCTCAGTCACGCTAAGCATGTCATTATCTTAAAGAAACAGCGAGCTTTGTTTATGTTGCAAGACAGCTACACTCCTGGCCGTAAAAGATACAGAGATAGCGACCTGGAGGAGGCTGCAGTGCCATGGATGAAATCCAACAAATGGCGAGATCACGAATGACTGCTATGCTGAAATGTTATCTTTCCTTCGGCCCCAAATCTATTTTTCCCTCCTCCTCTCTGACCCTCTCCTGACCTCCCACGCTTTCATCTGTTACCATAAATAGCCGTGTAACAGAAAAGTTGGGGAGATTCTCAGACTAGTTGCCTGTATTGAATGATGTTGTGTACTGAGCATGCTTGGAGATTATATTCTGTTCTTGTGTGTGTTACTTGGACAAGATCTCTTACTGAGAATTTGCGTATGGAAATTGAAGTGAGTGTTTTTGTAATACCTTTTTAAAAGTGAATTGAGATCTCCCACGTTCTATTAAAATCATCCGATTGTCTTCTGAAACAAGTTGGGACCTTAATTATTGAGTAAATGAGTCAATGAGTATAATTCAAGGCTAAATTAATTAGTTCTCCAATAGCACCAATTGTAGAAAGAAGCCCTACAACATCAATTAGCCTTCCCCTATGCTATTAGGGTGAACCTTATTTAAATGAGTGTGTAGAAGTCAAGCACAGCACTCACCAGTGAGAACAGGATATCTCAAAATGTTGTGCATGGATTCGATTTTGGTTAAGATCGGAGCCAGATCCGGATATGAGAATTTTTTTTAATTTTTAAGCGATTCTTCACGATTGAGAGATGGGGCAAAAAGTGATACATAGCATGATATTTCATAACGTTGTGGACGAGTTATGACAAAACTTTGTGGATGAGTTGGGTAAGTGACGAGAACAAGCCGATCCAATTTTGGTTCAGATTAGGATCCAGATCCGGCCTATCAGTGGGATACAAAACGTAAACTGTTCAGCCTGACGGAGGTATGAACTCTACCAAGTGCCGTTCTAGTTTCATGACAGAATTTTTAGCCAGGTGCTCCCTGTATGAAGGGAGACAAAATAATCAATATCTCACCTCAGCCGATTTATTCTTCAAGGCCACGTGTCCTTCTTGAATCTGTTGAACAAGATCTTCCACAGACTCGCCTTCACAGGAGATTGAAACGTTCAGCTGCTCAAGGGTTGTGCTATCAGGGACACTATCCAGAAAGCCAACTGGAGAACCAACCGGGGAAATATGTGACGACCCATTGGAGGAGTCATCTCGGAAGCCTTCTGGCCCACCAACTCCAGTACCTTCAACAGATGTACCTGCAGACACAAGTGTATAGAGCCATTTACCATATGAAATGCTTCCTGTGGTTACATGAGATAAACTGTAAATTCACAGATCAGATCTGTATGTGTGTGCAAACGATGGCTATATTGAAGAAAAACTCGAACAGTAATTTGGACATGCAAACATGTAACACAACAATTAGCCTCACATTAAAATGAGCGATCTTGGAGATGAATGTGCAAATCATGCATCTCATAGAATCTGTGTACACATCTGCAAATGACCCATGTGAATGCCCTTGATAAACCGGCTGGTACATGTCATACAAATAAGCTGAGGAATGGCTAGGGGTCATTTTTCAACAGATCTGTTGGTTCGAAGCATGAAACTATCTCAGGAGGGGATAATTCAGACTGCCATTCCTTCAAAGTACTACAATGTTCATCGCAGTGTCATTTTGAGGACACTGAAAAGGTATCATCAAAACTAGACCATTCAAGAGCCCTCATTCAGTGCACCCAAGAGTTAAACAACCCCTCCTGAGGATTGCTATATGGTCACCCCTGCCAGAAGGAACTACATTCAAACAGCGCGATCTCTCCAGAATGACCTGCAAAGAGCAATCTACCATCAAATTTCCACCAAAACTGTTTGGAACAAGCTTCTTGCCAGTGGTATGAGATCTCTAATATGGTGACATGAACAGCAGTACATGCAATCAGTGACAGATTATCACAATTAGAAAGTGAACCATTGGCACGATGTTCTCTTCAATGACGCATCTAGATTCTGCCTATGAGTAAATGTCAAAGATGCATGTGCTTGAGTAAGGATAGGAGGTAGGGAATAATTTGTTGTTTGTGCCATTAAACACGAATATCAATTTGGTGGGGCAGCACAAATGCTTGGGCAGGCATTCAAGTTGGTTGAACAACTGATCTTGTGTCATCATTCTGAGTGCTCTGACTGTTGTTAGTTACAGGGATGAGATCATCTGACTATGTTTGGTGTCATTGCTCTGGCCCAAAACAAAGGTCCTAACTTCATGTTTATTGGTGGTAATCCCTATCCACACCAAGCATCGTTGTCAAAGCCCCTGTTACCCCTTGTTGCACGAAGCTAAAAGCGGTTAACTTTGTCTGTGTCTACAAACGTCAGTCTGTGATCGAGGAAAGACTTGAATTCAATTGAATGTTCTATTTTGAATACTGCAGAACATGAATCGGAATATGAACCTGCGGTTTTGCAGTTCTTTGGCTCTGAATTTAGAAAAATGTATGGAACTTCGTCCCAATCACGCATGCACACTGAGGAATAAGGTAATTTTTAGTCTGTCAAAATTAAAGTGACAAAAAAAATAATCTCAATTTAATCCATTTTATATTCAGGCTGTGACACAACAAAATGTGAAAAAGTCAATGGGTGTGAATACTTTCTGAAGGAACTGTATGTATGAGAGTTGGCTCAATTCCGGAGGAGTGGTGGACATGGTTAATTGCGTCGTTATGGAAGGGAGATGTTCAGGGTCCGGGGAAGTACAGGTGCATTACACTCCTTAGTCATGTAATGAAGGTGCTGGAGAGGGTTCTCGACGGGAGGATAATGAAGAGTGTGGAGGAGATCAGAGAAGAGCAGCATGGGGTTAGAAAGGGTGGGACACGTTGGATGTTAGAATGACAGGTGGGATGTTCAGGCTGAGATAGCTGGTGGAGAAGAGGTTGGAGGAGCAAGGTGAAATGCCATTGGGATTTGGAGAAGGCCTACAACACTGTCCCAAGAGAGATGGTGATGGCGATATTGAGATGGATGGAAGTGCCGGAGGCAGAAGGTAGGTTGGTGGACGGGATGTACAAGGGAACGAAGGGAAGAGTTTTGGTTGGTCCTGGGATGTCAGAGGAGTTCAGTGTGAAAATTGGTTTGAGGCAGGGAAGCGCACGCACTCAGTCCACTCATGTTTATCATTGTGATTGAGCTGGAAAGCAGGAAGGTAAACATGAAAGATATTCTGGGGAGGTTCTGGCTGTTCTGGTGGACAGTGGGCATAAGATGAAGGAAGTACAGGGGGAGTGGAAGAAGGCATTTCAGAAACATGGGTTGAAGATGAGTATGGAGAAGACGGAGGTGATGTGGGTCGGTCAGCAGAGAAAATAAATGAATATCGGGTTAGAGACAAGGAAATAGGTTCGAGTATCTGGGGGAAACAATGACTGGGGATGGTAAATCAGACGCAAACGTGCGGAGGAGGATTCAGGTGGGTGTGAATGTGTGGAGTAGGCTGGAGGGTGTAATGGCAGACATAAATATTTCAAGTAGATTGAAAGAAAAGGTTCTGATGTCATGTGTAATGCCGGCCTACCTTTACTGTCTGGAGATGATTGCACTGACAGAGAGACAACAACAGAGACTGCAGGTTTGTGAGAACAACTGGGAAAGGAAGATTGTGGGAGTGAAGAGGGTGGATAGAAAGAGGATGGATGACTGAGGGAGGAGATTGGTGTGCAGATGAGCTTGACGGGGAGATTGGTGAAATGCTGGCTGAGATGGGTTGGACACTTGGATGTGGATAGGGGAAGAGAGGATGGCAAATAGAGCAGATAGGTTGAGGGAGCAAGGTAGGAGGAAAATAGGTAGACCACCGTTGAGATGGGAGGATTGTGTGAAGAGGGATATCAGTAAGATGGGTGTGGTTGGAGAGTGGAGGGAGTTGGCAGAAAACAGAGGTGAGTGCAAGAGTAATGTAGTCAATGCAGGGCAGGAGCTTGGTGCCATCGGACCTCACCCCTTATAAAAAGAAGAGGACAACCACCAACTGTAGATTATCAGGATTCTGAAAAAATTAGTATCATTTATTACACTTTTTCATCCATAAATTTGACCGATCATACTATATATTATTGTATTGATAAAACAAGATTTCCCATATATTTAATGACAGGTTAAGAGACCGGGCTCCAACCAATTTGTGCATTCATTCACCTGTGGCTTGGGATGTTTGCGTTTGCGCTGCCGACACGGATTTGGAACGCCTTCTTGACCCCGTTTTGTGCTGAAGCACTTTCGACACCATGTCTGAGATCTGTTCACTCTGACATAATGAACCACTCATCACAGGGATTCAATTACAGATGACTTAATCTTCCTATAATTCACCAAATGTCCGTCCGTCTGTCTGTCTGTCTGTCTGTCTGTTCGAAGGTACCGTAAAAACTGCTGAACCGATCGCAATGATATTTTGGGTGTATAATCCTGGGATCTCCAGGAGTAAAATAAGCTATTTAGTTTTCCCAATTTCAGCTTTAGTTTCCAGCATTCTCAGGTTTGGACTCCCGCATAACATTCGCGTTCGCATAACGTTCATAGTTCTCATTGTGACGATGTTGTTTTCCCGGGTGCCGCGCGATCGGTGCAGCCGTTTGTGCGGCACCCGGGAAGGCAACATGTCTCCATCAATCGCTAACAGATCGCTGTCTCCATCGATCTTGCCAAGGCCGTAACAGCTATCGGCTCAAAATCCTTTTAACTGTTGATTTGGTACAGTTACACGTATCAGGAATTTGGTACACGTATCGGGAGTACATACGACACAGCGATTGTGTACACGATTATCGATCATGATTCACGATCACGATCATCATGATCATCACGATCATAGTGCATCGATCACGATTTGAAACACGATGGAATAATATTTACCGATATGAACAGTGATGTGGCTTTTATTGAAATTCAAAAGATACCGGTACTGCTTAGATTTTGATGATTTGCGTGTGATATGATTCAACGGATGTTTATATGAATCGTTTAAAATAAAATAAAAACCTTCAATTTCTGATATTTTGCCATTTCATTTGGGCCTCCCAATTGAAGCCCCGCCCATAGGGTGGGTACCGATGCTAGCATCCTTAATTGAAGGAACATCTTTTTCTTTCTCGAGCTTGTCATATCCAAGTAAGTTGTGCCACAAAGATCACCAAACAGTTTTGCATCTCCATAGTATGTCATTCAAGCAAATGAACCAGGCAAATTATTCAGCTAATGTCAGAAACAGTGTTATAGCGAAACATATTGCAAACAATACATAAGAGCTAATCATTTGGGGAAAATGTGTGAATGCACGCACAGTGTACCCTGCCCAACTCCCTACAGGGTTTGGTATTGATCAAAGGAGAACTGAAATTTGAGGTCACGCCAAGAATGCATTGCAAATAGTTATTTGACTTGCTAAACGGGTTTAAAAGCTTACCAAGTTCCAAGATTATACAACACGCACAGTCGCACAGGTAATGACAAGCTCTTGGAATGGATATTCGAACAGCAAACTGCACATATTCAGACCAATGCATTTCATCTATATATTGATGTTCAACTGAATAAAAAACTACCAATAAATTACAAGTACAAAACAAATACTTTATTGTACATTTAACATTTTTATATTGCAACTTTAAGCTCAAATCTGTCAATGGTTGACATTAAGCAGCTGATTCCACAGACCAAACCAAGCTGGCTGCACACCTCAACTTTATTTTTCTCGCTTCCTCCGTCTATGGAACCACCTTCCAGAGTCCGTCCTTTCCTTCTCTTCCCTCCAGGGTTTCACGCAGGCAGTGAACTGTCACCTCGTGTCACACTCCTCTACCCCCACCCTGACCCATGATCTTTATTGCCCCCATTAATCCTTCCGAATACAATAGCTTTACTTGTAGACTAGACTGATTTATGGAAAAGGCCATGTATAAGCTTCTAGGTGCATTTTTGGGTAAAAGTTGGGAACATCACTTTTTAACATAATTAGGTTATTCGATTAACCCGGTTCCCAAGCCAAATTTTGAGATTTTGACCTTCTAATTAGCATAAACAAAATGGCCGCCAAATTGCCATTTTATTACACATTCTTGGGACAAGCATTTATATATCATGTATACATGCAGCTCTATATGTTATACAACAATTCATGCCGTTTTAAACAATCTACCGAGAAGTTTGTCCACAGCACTGCTACCATTTCACGCATTAACTGGGTGTGACATCACCTCCTATTTTGCAAATCACACAACACGAACATCACGGAAAGTTTTCAAAGAGCACCATAAACTGCTGAATAACTTTGGCATTGGTGAACTCACAGAGGAGACAATCAAATCTGCAGAAGCGTTCGTCTGCAGAATATATAATGTGCACAGAACAACCTCTGTTGATTCAGCACGACATATGTTGTTCTCCAAGACTGGTAAACCAGAAGCAATGTCATTGTCAAGTGACAATTTGGCGGCCATTTTGTTTATGCTAATTAGAAGGTCACAAACTCAAAATTCGGCTTGGGATCCAGGTTAATCGAATTCAGCATACCCCAATTATGTTAAAAAGTGAGGTTCCCAACTTTTACCCAAAAATGCACCTAATATTCGCATTTCTCAGAAATCCATCTCGTCTATTGCTGGTTTCGGTGTTTCCTTGCCTTCTCCCTCACTCTTCCTTTCCTGTTTGCTCATTCCCTTGTTGATTTTGCCCAATTGTTGCCCCACTATCTCACTGTATGTTCAACCTTGCTCTTTCATGAGCATCGTCCTTGTACCCAAAAAAAAGAACGAAGTAGAGAGACGTGTCCCATGAGGAAGTTAGAACAAAGCAAAGTTTATGCAACATCGAAGGAACAAACACTGCTTTGCCGGAGGCACCACCACACCTAGCCACTCCTCAGCTTTAGGCCTGAGACATAGCAAAAGCAGGCTGTTGTAGGCCCAAGACCTCAAATATGCATACTTAGGGTTGGATTAAAACCAAGTAAAGCAATGTGGTACAAAAGTGCATAGTTGAAAGCCAAGAGGTTGGTCAAGGTTCTGAACTTTTTGTGGGAAAACAAACGCACGCACACAAACAAACCTTTTCATCACTAATGACAGCAGTATATCTGTAGTAATAGTGCACTCGTTTGTGTCAGCTAGCAGTATGTTACCAACCAACTACCAACCATGCCCACCTTTATCAGAAATACCAATGACCCCACAAGGAGGGGTAGGGAGTAGGAGTGAGGACCAACAGGGAAATGGAGAAAAATAAATAAAATACATTATTTAAAAAACACACAATGGAGTGAAAAACAAAAAGACTGTGTCTGTTCTTCAAAGGAACTGTATGTATACATAGTTATAATAAGGCAAGAAACATACCTATCGATCACAAATGGAGATGCGTGATAAACCAAATGTCGGATGCAAGATGCTTTAATGAACAATCTCAAGCAACAAAGTGATTCTCAACCTACAGCAGCTGTATTCATATATCAAATGCTAAAAGTACAAGGATGTATACAAGGAACTTTGACAGGGGAGGAGGCCTTTTGGTCCATCTTGGTTACATTTCATCAATACCACATTCATCCAATTCATCAATTTATTGACTTGACATTTATTGTTGTTGGTTTGGGGGTTGGGGGGGGGGGGGGGGAGAATTGCGATGGGGAAAAGGAGTGGGGGCATTGGTGGAGTGGGAAAGAGGTGGAATGTAGAGGAAAACAGTGGAGCAGGGTACAGGAACCTCACCAGGGTGAGGAGGGTTATGGGGTGAGAGGAGTGACTAAACACAGAATGCACACATTCACTTTTTGACAAGCTACCTCTCACTGGCATCACAATCACTGCAGATGTACACAACACCAATCCATATGTAAGCTACCTGCCAGTTCTGCGAACATCCATGAGCAGCTTCCATCCCCAATCAGCTGACTTCTCTATGGGCTAAACACAAATTTATACCTTTATCCACAGCAATCGCAAGTGATTGCCACGCAGTAAGAAAGCCACCATCACCAATAAGCATGCCTATATTTTCCCCCATGTTCCCCTCTCCTTGATGTCAGATAAAGTCGACTCAGAAAAAAAAACTCCTGCATTTTGCAATCCTTAAAAATATATATCAATCTCCGACATCAAAACACACCTTTTCCAGAAGCAAGTGACAAAGATAAGACAGGATGGGCTTCAACCTGTGAGACCCTGCCACAATTTAAGTTTCTCATCCAAGTTCATTTAACGGTTCACATGAGAAAATAATGTTCTAGTTCAACGGAAATAAATCCGAGACTGGTGACTTAATGAGATGACTAAAATAGTCCAGCATGAAAACATGCCCTCTTACCTTGTACGGAGGAGTCGGAAAACTAGTCCTGGATGTGAGTCGAAAGCCAGTTTGTCCATCAGCTTTGCTGCAGAACCACAACCAAATGTGGACGCTCACCGTGTCTTTAACCACACCATCGTAGCAACGGCACTTCGGTACAGGAAGGATGGTGATGAACTCACATACAGCCTTTTCCACTTCTTCAGGGAGGATGGTCTTGCCCTTATCCACAGCTATCACACGTGTCTGTCGAGCATCAGAAAGTGGCCTATCAAGGGAAGGCTTCTCTTCTTTCCAAGCTTCTCTTCCATCTGATGAAACATTTTGAGCTTTCAGCTTTCCTTGCGAAATTGTTAAATTATCTTCCTGGTGGTCACCTTTAGACTCCCGTTCTGAAAATG
Source organism: Myxine glutinosa (assembly GCF_964187855.1). Taxonomy (NCBI): domain Eukaryota; kingdom Metazoa; phylum Chordata; class Myxini; order Myxiniformes; family Myxinidae; genus Myxine; species Myxine glutinosa. Next base: position 263,012,393 of record NC_136261.1, on the reverse strand, counting down.
TAACAGGACTTTGTTGATAAAGGTCCGAAAGAATTTTCATAATCTCAGACGACTCTTGGCTTCCATCATCACCACCTCCACCGGGAATTTCTGGCTGCTGGTCCATTTCTCACTCCTTCCTACACATCAGTCTTTTATACATGAAAATCCACCTCCTTCTAATAATAACATTGACGACATTTTGATGAGAGTCATCCAGATTCAGAGAAGATCCCCTTTCCTCACCCTAAACCGCATCTGAGACAGGCACAAGCATTAGTTTCTTTCTCGCAAAGGAAAATTAGGTTCAGCTGTCTGCCCTTTCAATCTGATTCAGGAATATAGATGGTGAAAGAAAATATTTACAAACAAAACATTTCACCAACAGGCCATAGCTGCGACAAACAGCAAAATCTATCACCAACTGAACTATCCTGATCCAAAAACAGACATAAATATGCACCACACACATACAGAGACAGCACCAGTTATGACAAGAACTAAAGCTATTTGAAAATTAAACAGCCCAGCCAGGCCCCTCCTACACAACATTAAACACAAAGTATGCTGCAAGGTGTGTCTGTTGGAATCACTAGTCTGCGTCCGTCTCCTGGAGGTAGAACCCATTATCATGGACATTTTTCACATTCAGGTACAAAAAAGCATTGGGCAATCTACAGTGTTGAACCAAAATCCTTCCGAAAAAACAAACGTGCAGCAGCATTCTCTATTGTTACATAATAGTCCAAAGTCACATACACCAAAACCCATCCTGACTGTCATTGTTGTACAGTATCAGAGAAAAGCAGGTTGGCAACATTTTACCCTTACAGAAATAACTTGTCGATTACTCAAGGGATCGCATTATATATATATATATAAAGTCGGTTTTTCTTGATATTTGATATATATCGATATATATTTTATATCTATTTGATATATATTTGATATTTTTCTTGATATATATCGGATATTTGCAATCGGTTTCCTTCTCCTTGGTGGACGGCCAAACAAGGCTAAAGAGCTTCACCTTCCCTGGTTGGATTGGTGAGTGTCACTGCAAGTCCTCACAATGGAGGGCAATGCACTCTAGGGTACTCTTGACCCCATCCCCTCCAGCTTTGTCAAGGCCTCCCTTCCTGCTCTCTCTCCACTTATCATTGCAACAATAAACTCCTCCCTGTCTACAGGCATCGTCCCACCATCCCTCAAAATTGCTGCTGTTACCCCCATTCTGAAAAAACCTGGACTAAACCCTGACACCCTAAATAACTTCAGACCCATCTCCAACCTACCCTTTCTGTCAAAGGTTTTGGAACGCGCTGTAGCCACTCAACTCAAACATCACCTCTCTGCCAATAACCTGTATGAAACATTCCAATCCGGATTCCGCTCCAACCACAGTACTGAAACTGCTCTCCTCAAAATCACCAACGACCTTCTCCTCTCCTCTGACGCTGGCAACCTCAACATTCTCATCCTCCTCGACCTCAGCGCCGCCTTTGACACCATCGATCACACCATCCTCCTCACCCGACTTGAAACCACCTTTAACATTACCGGCACTGCCCTCTCTTGGATTAAATCATACCTCTCTGACAGACGCCAGTTCATCTCCATCAATAACTGCAAATCCCCCACTGCTCCCCTCCCCCAAGGTGTCCCCCAAGGTTCAGTTCTTGGCCCCCTCCTCTTCATCCTTTACCTGTCCCCCCTCGGTCACTTAATCCGCCGTCATGGTCTCCAATTCCACTGCTTCGCCGATGACATCCAGCTTTTCATCTCCACCAAGTCCATCTCCACCGCCACCCACTCTATCCTGACAAACTGCATCACTGAAATAAAATCCTGGCTTCAAATCAACTTCCTCAAACTTAACTGTGATAAATCTGAAATAATCATCATTGGCCCAAAAACGCTCACCAAGTCCACCCATAACTTTGCCCTCAACATCGACGGTTTCCCAGTATCCACCTCCCCTCACATCCGGAATCTTGGCATCATCTTTGACCAAACCCTCTCCTTCGACAAATACACTAAACAGATCACAAAGACAGCCTTCTTTCACCTGAAAAACATCGCCCGTCTTCGTCCATCCCTCTCCTCCACAGCTGCAGAAACCCTCATCCACGCCTTCATCACCTCCCGTCTGGACTACTGCAATAGCCTCCTCTTTGGTTCACCCTCAACAATCACCAATAAACTCCAATACATTCAGAACTCCGCTGCCCGTCTACTCACCCATTCCTGGACCCGTGACCACATCACCCCCGTCCTTTACAAGCTTCACTGGCTCCCCATCTCCCAGAGAATCCAGTACAAAATCCTCCTCTTGACCTACAAAGCCCTCCATAACCTGGCCCCATCCTACCTGGCTGACCTCCTCTCCAGACACACTCCCACCCGCAACCTCCGCTCTGCTGGTACCAACCTCCTGACCCCACCCCCCCCCCATCCGGACCAAATTTAGATCCTGGGGGGGGACAGGGCCTTCTCCATCGCTGCTCCCACCCTCTGGAACTCGCTACCTCACACCATCAGAGACTCCTCCTCACTCACCACATTCAAAACATCACTCAAGACCCACCTGTTCAACACTGCATTCAACATTTAACCCACAGCATCTAACCCCTGACTATCTCCTCTCCTTCTCCCTCCTTTGTGCTTTGAATATTTCCCTATTGATTCTTCTTTTTTTGCAATTGTTTTTATGTTTTGCTATGCATTATGTTTTGCACTCTGTCAAAGCGTCTTTGGGCTTCCTGAAAAGCGCTATATAAAATAAATGCATTATTATTATTATTATATATATATATATATGTATATATATATATATATATATATATATATATATATATATATATATATATATCTATATATATATATATATATATATATATATATATATATATATATATATCTATATATATATATATCTCTATATATATATATATATATATATATATATATATATATATATATATATATATATATATATATATATATATATATATATATATATATATATATATATATATACACAATCATGTGAAAAAGTAAGTATACCCCATGTAAGTTTTTGACTTTTTCAACATATAGCTATTTGATCTTCATTTCAACAATATTGACAGATAAAGGTGATATAATATAACAAATATCATGAAACATTTACATTTTGTAGTCCCGGTGTGTACATTTACATTTTCACGGTGTGTACATTTACATTTTCCCGGTGTGTACCCCGGTTTAGAATAGGTACACCGTATCCCTGCGCATCGGAAGAGGCGACCAAGGGTTCGCGTCAGGAAGGGCATCCGGCCATAAAAACATTGCCTCAAACAGGGAACCATGATTGTCATGGTGTCCGCAAGGCTAACCCCCCACTCTAGCGGGGAAAATGGCCTTAAAACGATCATTCATTTACATTTTGTAGTCCATTGTACGATTTAAATAAACATAAATGCAAATTTCGCATGTGGAAAAAGTAAGTACACCCTGCCCCCTTTGGCAGAAACAACCTCAAGTAGGCGTTTCTTATAACTGTCTACCAGTCTCTGACATCGACTGGGAGAAATTTTTGCCCACTCCTCCATGCAGAATTCTTTCAGCTGTGCGATGTTTGAGGGATTTCTTGCATGCATAGCTCGTTTCAAATCTGGGGAGCATGCACAGCTGGGGAGCTGCCCAGGCCCTGATGCAGCAAAGCTGCCCCAAACCATAATATTTCCACCACCATGCTTTACAGTTTGCATCAGGTTCTTGTGGTCAAATGCTGTCTTTGGTTTTCGCCAAACATGTCTTCTGGTACTGTGGCCAAATAGCTCTACCTTTGACGCATCTGTCCAAAGCACATTGTTCCAGAAGTGCTGGTCTTTGCCGAGGTATTCATTGGCAAACTTTAGTCTTGCCCTGATGTTCTTTCTGGACAGCAAAGGTTTCCTCCTGGCACACCTCCCATGTAGATCAAATTTGTGCAGCCTCTTTCTAATGGTAGACTCGTGCACTTTGACATCAACAGTGGCAAGAGCTACCTGTAGGTCCCATGATGACATTCTGGGGTTCTTAGTGACTTCTTTCAGCATCTTGCGGTCTGCTCTCGGGTTGAACTTGCTGGGGTGGCCTGGCCTGAACAAGTTGGCAGTTGTTTGGAATCTTCTCCACTTGTAGATGATCTTCTGGACAGTAGAATGATTGATTTCAAATTGTTTGGAGATCTTTTTAAATCCCTTCCCAGACTCGTAGACATCTATAACCTTCTTTCTGAAGGCCTCAGAGAGCTCTTTTGATCTCGGCATGGTGACGCTGCACACCAACAACAAAGAGCAAACCAAACGAAATGTCTGAGGTTTAAATAAGACAGGTTTCTCCAAGATCCTCTCTAACGATGTTCTAATCATTTGCACCTGAGCTGGTGCACCTGATTCTAATTTTACGTATTTGAAGTAGTGATAAATGTAGGGGTGTACTTACTTTTTCCACATGCAAAATTTGCATTTATGTTTATTTAAATTATACAATGGATGACAAAATGTAAATGTTTCATGATATTTGTTATATTATATTGTAGCGACCCATGGGTCCCCCAAGCAAGACCAGCATCAGAATCTCCTTGCTCCAGCCGTTGACGTCACCGGCGGGGATCCACGGCGCCAGAGTGGCTGGTCACGTGACCACCAAAGCGTGCCGCGCGTGCGGGTATAATCAGATACACCTGTTGATCACGTGACCACCGAAGCAAGCCTCGCTTGAGAGGCGTGGCTTTCGGTTTCGGTTTCTGGTTGTGCTTTATAATGCAGCCCGATAAACGGGCTTTTCAGTGTTCCCGAGTTGGTTTTGAGAATAAATATCTTCTCGGACGAGTTTGTGTCCTGCCCATCCTTTTGTCCGTATTCTGCTGGAGCCCGGACTCCTTCACTGGTGACCCCGAATTTGAACACGCAACCCCGACTGCCCCCGCACGGATGCGGGGGCTGCGAACGGACACGGTGAGCACGCCCTAGCCAGGGAAGCCAACTAGGCTGGTGACGCCGGCTTCTCCCGCACGGCTTCGGGCGCAGTTTCGAACGCGGTTTCGAAATGCCGGAGTTTCGGACACGACGACGGCCATGACTATGAGGTTCGCGCACCGCGCTCGGCTCCTCCTCTACGACCGGAGGGGCGAACCTATTCCAAGACCCTCCGAAGGCACGGCTGCTTCGTCACCTTCGCGCGCACTGACGTTGGCAGAACGGCTGCTTCGTCACCGCGCGCACTGACGTTCACGGCACGGCCGCTTCGTCACCCTCGCGCACCTACAACTACAACCGCAACCGCAACTACTTCTCCGATCCTGCATCCTCGGGAGGCCCCATCCCCCGAGGCCTTGACCAGCCTCGCATCCTCGGGAGGCCCGCAAGGAACTTCGGCAGCCTCCCCCGAGGCCTGGAACAGCCCCTCGGTTGGCTCACCCGCTTTTCGCGTGCACCGCTCGAGCCTTCTCGGCACTGCACCCGCGAACTGCAACCTCGGGAGGCCCGCGAGGAACCTCGGCAGCCTCCCCCGAGGACTTGCCCGGCTCTCGGCCGCCCCACGTCCACTGCATCCCCCGAGGCCTTGACCAGACCCGCATCCTCGGGAGGTCTGCGAGGAACCTCGCCAGCCTCCCCCGAGGCCTTGACCAGCCCCTCGGTTGGCTCACCCGCTTTTCGCGTGCACTGCTCGAGCCTTCTCGGCACTGCACCCACGAACTGCAACCTCGGGAGGCCAGCGAGGAACCTCGGCAGCCTCCCCCGAGGACTTGCCCGGCCCCTCGGCCACCCCCCGTCCGACCACCCGCCACCACACCGGACCCCCCCCTGCCTGCACCCCCCGTCCAACCACCCGCCACCACACCGGACCCCCCTGCCTGCACCCCCCGTCCGACCACCCACCACCACACCGGACCCCCCCCCCCCCACGACTGGCCAGGGGTCGTTTCGGTCGGGTCATCCGGACCCCCCTCAGGTTGACCTCCCTGGACCAAGTCCATTCTGGGGGGCGTGTGTAGCGACCCATGGGTCCCCCAAGCAAGACCAGCAACAGAATCTCCTTGCTCCAGCCGGTGACGTCACCGGGGATCCACGGCGCCAGAGTGGCTGGTCACGTGACCACCAAAGCGTGCCGCGCGTGCGGGTATAATCAGCTACACCTGTTGATCACGTGACCACCGAAGCACGCCTCGCTTGAGAGGCGTGGCTTTCGGTTTCGGTTTCTGGTTGTGCTTTATAATGCAGCCTGATAAACGGGCTTTTCAGTGTTCCCGAGTTGGTTTTGAGAATAAATATCTTCTCGGACGAGTTTGTGTCCTGGCCGTCATTTTGTCCATATCAAGCAAGAGCCCCGGCTCTTCAATATCACCTTTATCTATCAATATTGTTGAAATGAAGATCAAATAGCTGTATGTTGAAATATGTTGAAAAAGTCAAAACTTTACATGGGGTGTACTTACTTTTTCAGGTGACTGTGTGTGTGTGTGTGTGTGTGTGTGTGTGTGTGTGTGTGTGTGTGTGTGTGTGTGTATGTATATATATATATATATATATATATATATATATATATATATATATATATATATATATATATATATATATATATATATATATATATATATATATATATATTAGTATACAGCCCGTCAAAAAAATGACGGGTTGGAACAGGTTTTGATGGTATAGCCGAGTGTCAGGTGTGCTTATATCATCTTTATTTATTAGACATCCTACAGACGTAAATGAACACTCGTTTTACTCTTTTGCACGTGATGTGCAATGTGCGCAAATGTCACCTCCCTCGCACTGTGCCTTGTATTTATTTGGGATTTAAAAAATACTACTTCTGTACACCGACCTTGAGGCTCAGTTTGCAAGCAACCGTCTACAATTCCAATGTAAGAAGCATAATTGCTCTTATTTTGGGTCTTCGGAATCCTTGGGGTCTTTTGTGTCTTTCGGGTCTTTTGTGTCCTTGGGGTCTTTGTGTCATCTGGGTCATTTGGGTCCTTGGGTCTTCAGCTTCTTTTGGATCTTCAGCTTATTTTGGGTCTTCTGGTTCATCGGTGACTTTTGGGTCATTTGAGTCTTTTGCGTCATTTGAGTATTTTGGGTCATCGATCTGGATCTTTGGGGTATTTAACGGTCTTCGGGGTATTTTGGGACTTGGGGTTAATTTGTTTCTTTGGGATCCTCTGGGTCCTCAAAGTCTTTAAGGGGGTTTGGGGTCTTTTGGATTGTTTGTGTCTTTGGTGTCTTTTGGATCTTTAAGGGTCTATGGGGTATTTTGGGTATTTGGGGTCTTTTCGGTCTTCTTCTGGGTCTTTTCGATCTTTTCAGTCTTCGGGTTTTTTCAGGGTCTTTGTGGGCTTTTGGGTCTTTAACAGTCTTCAGGGTCTTTTGGGTCTTTAAAGGTCTATGGGTATTTTAGGTATTTGGGGTCTTCATGGGTCTTTGGGGAATTTTGGGCCTTCAGGGTCTTTTGTGTTTTTATGGTATTTTGGGTCTTTAAGGGTCTTGGAGTCTGGGGTATTTGGGTTTTCAGGGTATTTTCAGTCTTTTAAGTCCTCTGGGTCTTTTAAGTCTGGGTCATTTGGGTCCTTGGGCTCTTCAGGATCTTTGCGGTATTTTGGGTATTTTGGGTCTTCGGGGTCTTTTGGATGTTTAATGGTATTTAAGGGTATTTGGTGTATTTTGTGTTTTCAGGGTCTTTAGGGGTCTTCGGGGTCTTTTGGGTGTTTGGGGCCCATTGGGTCTTCATTGTATTTTGGGTCTTTGTGGTCTTTTGGGTCTTTGTGGTCTTTTGGGTCTTTTACGGTCTTCAGGGTATTCGGGGTCTTCAGTGTATTTCAGGTGTTTGGGGCCCATTGGGTCTTTAGGGTCTTTGGGGTATTTTGGGTCTTGAGTCCGTGTCTTCTGGGTCCTTGGGGTATTTTGGGTCCTCTGGGTCATTTGGGTCATTTGGGTCCTCTGGGTTGTTTGGGTCTTTTGGATCCTTGGGGTCTTTTGGGTCTTCAAGGTCTTTTGTGTCTTCAGGGTATTTTGGGTGTTTGGGGTCCATTGGGTCTTTTCGGTCTTTGGGATCTTCAGGGTATTTTCAGTCTTTTGGGGTATTTTGGGTCTTCGGGGTATTTTGGGTCTTTGGGGTATTTTGAGTCTTCATGGTCTTTTGGATCTTTAACAGTCTTAAGGGTATTTTGGGGTGTATTTTGGGTGTTTGGGTTCCATTGGGTCTTCATGGTCTTTTCAGTCTTTTGGGTCTTTGGGGAATTGTGGATCTTCAGAGTCCTTGGGGGTCTTCTGAGTCCTTGGGGTCTATTGGGTCTTCTTTGTCATTTGGCTCCTTGAGGATGTTTGGGTCTTTTGGGAATTTTGGATATTTGGGGTCCATTGGGTCTTCACGGTCGTTTCAGTCTTTTGGGTGCATGGGGTCTTTTGGCTCTTCAGGGTATTTTGGGTCTTCAGAGTCCTTGGGGGGTCTTCTGAGTCCTTGGGGTCTATTGGGTCCTCTTTGTCATTTGGCTCCTTGGGGTTGTTTGGGTCTTTTGGATCATTGGGGTCTTTTGGATATTTGGGGTCCATTGGGTCTTCACGGTCTTTTCAGTCTTTTGGGTCCATGGGGTCTTTTGGCTCTTCGGGGTATTTTGGGTCTTCAGATTCCTTGGGGTCTTCTGCGTCCTCAGAGTCTCAGGTCTTTTAACCGGTGGACACCCAGTCGTGTTCAAAGACTGCCCATTAACCCCCCCCCCCCCCCTCCCACCCCACTCAAATCCCTCCAAAAGCACTACTCAAAGCCTTTATAACCTATAGGCTATGAGCCAAGGGGGTTGGTCGGTACCATACAGATGGAGTAAGGCTCATTGTGATTTTTAGCAAGATATATGTCCCTAGATATGAAAAAAAAGTGATAGCAGTGTATAACTCTCGGCCATCTCTGTTAGGCTATGAGCCAGACCCCCCAAATTGACCGGTCGGTACCATACAGATGGAGTAAGGCTCATTGTGATTTTTAGCAAGACATATGTCCCTAGATATGAAAAAAAAGTGATAGCAGTGTATAACTCTCGGCCATCTCTGTGTTATCACCCGAAATATTATTATACGCCTGCTTCGCTTCGCCAAAAAATGTGATATTTGATAAAATTGGAATAAATATGTTTTTAAGGACCACAGAGCGCCAATAATTTGCATATTGGATGCCAACTAATATAGTAATAGAAATATAGAACATTTGTGGGGGTTATTTATCAAAATATTGATATAATGACAAAAAATATGTTAAATTTAGTGAAAAAGTGGTCGAAATCGCTTCGAGTTCAGAATTCACATTGTACATTTTTGTCAATATTTCAAAAATGAAAACTCCCAGAGTAACATTTGACCCCTCAAAATCTTCAAAATAAATAATAAATAAAATAATAATAACTATAACTGCCACTTTAAAACTGCTGGCAGTGATGACCGGTTTACTCGCACCCACTTTTGATACAACCCCACTTTTGATACAACCCCACTTTTGATACAACCCCACTTTTGATACAACCCCACTTTTTATACAACCCCACTTTCATTGGACATGCTTTGACACAACCCCCTTGGATACAACCCCGACACACACACACACACACACACACACACACACACACACACACACACACACACACACACACACACATCCCCTCTACCCCCTCCCACACAACCACACCCCTCCCCCCACACGCACACCCCTCCAAACACACACACACACACACACACACACATCCCCCCCCCCCCCCACACACACATCCCTCCCCCCCCCCACACACACATCCCTCCCCCCACACACACACACACACACACATCCCCCCTACACACACACACACACACACACACACACACACACACACACACACACACACACACACCCTACCCCCACCCACACCCCTCCCCCCAAACACACACACACACACACACACACACACACACACACACACACACCAACCCCACCCCCCCCCCCCCACCTACACACACACATCCCTCCACCCCCACACACACACACATCCCCCTATACACACACACACACACACACACACACACACACACACACACACACACACACACACACACACACACACACCCCACCCCCAACACACACACACACATATCCCCCCCCCCCACACACACACAAACATGCGCACACCCCTCCCCCCACACGCACCACACATATCCAGCCAAACGCACATCCCCCTCCCCCCACCCCCCAAGACACATCCCCCACACACATCCCCCGACACACAACCCCCTCCCCCCCCCCACACACACACACACACACACACACACACACACACACACACACACACACACATCCCCACACACACACATCCCCACACACACACATCCCCACACACACACATCCCCACACATTCCCCCTACCCCTCCCCCCTCCCCTAACACACATACACACGCACACACCAACCCCCCCCCACACACACACACACACACATCCCTCCCCCCCCCCCCCCCCACACCCACACCCACATCCACACGTGTCAATCCATGCACTGATTGCAGAAAAAGCCATTTTAAAAAGAAAATTAACCTGAAATTGCAGACAGAATTATTTATTTTATCTGAGAGGCTAAACGATTCTTCTTCTTCTTTCGTACCTCAATCTTTAGGTGAAATGCGATCAATTTTAAAAAAATCAGAATTTGAGCAAATCTGTTTCATTCCTTTGTTAATATGCCTTCCTTATTGATAAATCTGCAATTTGAATTTCATTTGAGGTTGAAATGACCGCGGGAGATCACGTTATAGTGATGATGTCTTGGATGGACATCTTCTTCTTCAGTCGCTCACAACTTTGAGTGAAATACGATCGAGTTAAAAATAGTCAGAATTTGAGCAAATCTGTTTCATTCGTTTGTTAATGTGCCTCATCTATTGACAAATCTGCAATTATAATTTTTTTTGAGGTTGAAATGACCGCGGGAGATCGCGTTATAGTGATGACGTCCTGGATGGACATCTTCTTCTTCAGTCGCTCATTACTTTGAGTGAAATACGATCGAGTTAAAAATAGTCAGAATTTGGGCAAATCTGTTTCATTCGTTTGTTAATATGCCTCATCTATTGACAAATCTGCAATTAAAAATTTTTTTGAGGTTGAAATGACCGCGGGAGATCACGTTATAGTGATGACGTCCTGGATGGACATCTTCTTCCTCAGTCGCTCACAACTTTGAGTGAAATACGATAGAGTTAAAAATAGTCAGAATTTGAGCAAATCTGTTTCATTCGTTTGTTAATATGCCTCATCTATTGACAAATCTGCAATTATAATTTTTTTTGAGGTTGAAATGACCGCGGGAGATCGCGTTATCGTGATCACGGTCTGGGAGGACAATCGGTGTGTTTCTTCTTCTTTCAACAATAAAGACTTATAGCTTCGAGACCGTACATCCAATCATCTTGAAATTGTGCACAATTGTTCCGCTTGATGAGAGCTACATTGCTTTAAAAACTCAAGTCGATCCATGTAGTGGTTCAAGAGTTACAAGCTTTTTAAAGTTTAAATTCCATTATTTATTGCGGCCAAACCATGTGACTTATCAAAACGTCTCAAGTAACGTTGAAACATACCCCCATGAGGAACATTTGTGTAAAGTTTCCACTCGATATCTCCAGAAATTATGGAGGTGATTCCATTTCTAGTTTGAGCTTGAAAACGTCATAACTCTGAAACCATGTGTCGAATGACGTCGTGCTCGCTGACGTTTTTGTTCGTCATGGGTATGCGAATATGCATGCCAAGTTTGGGCTCGATCCGTTCAGCCGTTGCGGAGAAAAATGGGTTTTTGTGTTTTTTCACGAAAAACAAGATGGCGGCCGAACCATGTGACGTATGACTTTGAAAATTTTTGCATTCTGAGTTTTTTTTAACTAAGCATCTGGGAAAAAAAATCCCATTTTCGGGGGAGAAAATTTTTTGTTTGACGAATTCTAACCTCTTAACGTTAGCATTTCTAATATACTCGATACACATGTCTTTTGTTCCTATTGAAGAGTTCTTTAGAATGAGCCATTCCTCAAATTTTTCCATTGAGGCGTATCGGAGATACAGAGGGGAAAAGTTGAATTTGTTTTACAAGATGGCGCCCATACCACGTGACCTATGACGTCATAATTAGCATTTAAAAATTCTCGGAGCCGAGACGATCATTTGATGAAAATTTCCTGTCAATCCGACCAGCGGTTGCTGAGAACATTAATTATGAAGTTTTCGGAGGTGCAAAATAGGGCGGAAGAATAATAATAAGAAAAACTCTAGCAGTAATAATAGGTTACTCTCCATTTAATGGAGAGTAAACCTAATAAAAACAAAAATAATACAAAAAAAAACCCTCAAAATCTTCCAATGCAGTGGTTCCCTGCGAAGATTTTGAGGGGTCAAATGTTACTCTGGGAGTTTTCATCTATCTATAATTCCAGTAATTTCTGTCTGTCTGTCTGTACGTCTGTACGTTTGTTTGTTTGTCTGTGACCGCTGTTTCTCGACAACTACCGGTCCGATATACTTGAAACTTGCCAGGTATATTGCTGGGGACCCGAGGATGTGCCTTTTCAAGGTTTCATATTAATCGGACAATTACTTACCGAGCTATGTCCAAAAAACGATTCAACCAATCAGAGAGCAGCGAACGATCGCGTGTGCCGAACGTGGCGGGCACACTCTGCCTCGGATGGCACATTTGAGAGCGTATTCATTTATTTCACGTTTGCAAACTATGTTGGCGTTAAACTATGTTTTACAACTAATAAAAACGAATTTGCGATTCATTCGCTTTCCTGCGCGTTTGTGCACGCGATGGCGATTTCTTTACCAAACTCCGGAAGCCGTTCGCTTTGGACCAAACCATTGCATGTAAATAGAGGGGGGGGATTGTCACCACTCGCAAGCCGTTCGCTTTGGACCAAACCATTTCATGTAAATAGAGGGGGGGGGGATATAATTTTAGATATAGATATAGTACGGGCATGCCCTAGTTTTTGAAATATTGACAAAAATGTACAATGTGAATTCTGAACTCGAAGCGATTTCGACCACTTTTTCACTAAATTTAACATATTTTTTTGTCATTATATCAAAAATTTGATAAATAACCCCCACAAATGTTCTATATTTCTATTACTATATTAGTTGGCATCCAGTATGCAAATTATTGGCACTCTGTGGTCCTTAAAAACATATTTATTCCAATTTTAGCAAATATTACATTTTTTGGCGAAGCGAAGCGGGCGTATAATAATATTTCGGGTGATAACACAGAGATGGCCGAGAGTTATACACTGCTATCACTTTTTTTTCATATCTAGGGACATATATCTTGCTAAAAATCACAATGAGCCTTACTCCATCTGTATGGTACCGACCGGTCAATTTGGGGGGTCTGGCTCATAGTCTACTACCCTTATGGACGTAAGGGGGACAGACACAGACACACAGTTTTATGTGGTAGATATATATATCAACTGGGAGGACTTGTAGCAATTGCTTTTTGAACAAACTACACTATATAATTTTGTGAAACTGTATTTTGGCATTGACCCCAAAGTTGTTGCTATCATTTATCAACCTAAAATGATTCCCCCATTCACTCTGAGCAATTGTGTGTCATATAGCATCACTCCTGGTGGGAGGGGATATTACAAGCCAAAACCACAGTAAACCATAGATGTGAGGGAATTATCAGTGCAGATAAGTATCCTATCCATAAAGATGGGGTCTTCACTCGCCAAAGGAACCAAAAGCAGAAATGCATTGGCAAGTTCTGCATTTGCATTTGCATTGTCCACACACCATCATCCATTGTAAAAAGTAAAAGATTAAATCATGCAAAGAAAGGTGGGGCTAAGGATCAGTGGTTGAATAAGATTTGACAATAGATTGGGAAGACACATGATTAATAACAACTGAATGTAAAAAGTCTTGTTTTGGGGAAGTAAAGGCAATAGTGAAAAAATACCAAAGAAAACTTCAGGATGGTGCTCAACACAACTGCAGACAAATATGTGGATCCTTTTGGACTAATACCTTATTTTATATACACTACTTGTAATCTTTCCAAATACGATTAATAAATTGTGTTTATATTTTACAAATTAAAATGCAACTTTCACTTATAAAATAACTCCAAAAAACAAGAATTAAATAATAATAAAACAAAAACATAAAAATTATTGTTACAATGTATTCACGATAAAATGTTAAAATTGGAAACTTCATTTGAGAGAATGTCCATCAGTTGTCAGCAAAGGGAACATGTCTTGCATCACATGATAAAGTCAGAGCCAGATTTAATTGCAATGAGAACACAAAATGATAGGCTTCCAATGCTACCGTTAGGAAGGTTTATAAGAACAGTAGCCATGAAGTGACTATGGAATCACAAACCCATCGATGCTGATAGACATCACAATAACTGTTAGGTGAAGTGAAAAAGAGAGACAGGCAAGGCCAGTTGACAAAAATAAATAAATAAATAAATAAATCAGATATAAAAATAAATAAATATCTGCATACAAATGGTATTTCTATTTTTTTTATGTTGTGTGAATTGACCACTCAGATGAAACCAGTGCTAAAAACAATGTTAAAACATCTTCACTGTGGTAGTAAAAATACAAAAATAAAAATCGCCTTTAAAAAAATCTGCACTAGAATCAGTCTCGCAAGCAACCTCAGTCTATACCATATTGCAACAAATCGTCATCCTTTCAATCTTCAAACACAAAAAAGGTGAGAAAACCTACTTGTAACACCATCTGCAGTATCCCATTTGTAACTTCCTACAATTAAATGATCGTGAATACCAAAACACCACTCAATCTCTCAACGCTCCCACATTCTTCCCACACATTAAATGTTGTAGTTTGAGGATGAGACAACAGATGTATCGGTGTTTTGACAACTAATTTTAGCTCCAATTAAGCAATCATCTCAACTACAGCCAATCCGTTTTAAGCACATTACACACTGTACACACTGTGTAAATTGCAACCAAATAAACTGAAGTAGCACATTTTCAGTGCCATTCTACAGTCATTAGAAGCACACAGCTTGAATCCCAGTCCTAGGCTTTTCCATGCAAAATGAGTTCTGGGGTCAGGCAGATCTAGATATACGAGAGGTTCACTGAATGAATGAAGGAATGTTTTTTGGTAAATTCAATGAATGATTGAATGAATGAGGTCTAAATTCACCGAATAGGCCATGTAGTAATGCAATGGCAAATATATGACAAAAAGACGCGAATCCTGACAAGTGCTAATACATATTAGTAATAGTCATTTATTAATAGTCATTTATTTTGACTATTACTTATGAGTAAGTCATTTATTTTGACTATTACTCAAAATAAATAGTCGACGAGCATATTAGGCCTGGGCGATAATGGAAAAACCTATATCACGATAAGGGACCTCATTATCACGATTATCGCAATAATATTGTAACGGTTTTGAGAAGTGTAACGGTTTTTGAGAGGTGTAACAATTTTGGAGGAAGTGTAACGAATGTAAAAAGTATGGTTTTGTTATGTGTAACACCCTGGTAATGTAAATAATGGTCGCAGCCGTCCTCCTAGTTAATTCCATGACACTTACACGCAGGCCACGATATATCTTTTTAAATAGTGTATTTCCTTATTCTATGTAGGCTAAATATGTGTTTCCCACTAGATTGACTTTGCATTGTATCAAACAAAACTAGAACGGGCACTCGGTAGAGCGCATACCTTCACCGCAGCTACTGTTCTGTACTGTACTAAAATACGATTTTGACCTTTTCGTGACCTTGACCTTGACCTTTGACCCGATTGCTCCCAAAATCTAATCAAATGTGTCGCGTATAATAACCAATCATCCCACCAAATTTCATGCAATTCGGTTGAATACTTTTTGAGTTATGCGAATAACATACACACACACACACACACAGACATACAAATAAATACACAGCGATCAAAACATAACCTTCCGCTTTTGCGAAGGTAATAAGCGTAGGCCCTTGCAATTTCCCCAAACATCTCCGCTCTCCAAAGTTCCTTTCAAAAGGGGGGGCGAGTGGTGTTCAATCCCGCAAGCCGCCATTGCCCATGTGCTAACCTCGGAGAAGAAAGGCGTGTCTCCACCTCGTCATAGAGGGGAGGAGTGAGCCAGCCCTAACAGCCAATCAGCACCGCGGTGAGCGACCCGGTAGGCGTGCCCTCGGAGCCGGCGGCTTGATTCCGCCCCGAGTGATAAAAGCGACGGGAAGGGACTGCTTCACCAGATGACCTGGGAGATGAGCGAAGAGGCGACACCAAGAGGAGCGGTGAGATGCGAAACGCTCCAAGCCAAAGAGGAGAGGTACTCGGAAAGGGAACCAGCTTTGGAGAGACGCGCTGAAAGGAGGGAGACGGCTCCACCAGAAGGAGAGGAGCAGGTGTGCCGAGCCAGCGCGTGACGTCTACAGCAGCGGATACGCGACGGAGGGTTTTCCCGCCAAAAGCGCGAGGAATTGAGAGCTGCTGCCTCCGACCCTGCCTCCCCTCCTCCAGCAATCCACCTCAAGCCCTACCTGCCTGCAATATCCCCCGTGTAAGTGTGAACGTCGTCTGTCCTACTCGTTGTCTTGGGATTAAGTAAATTGAATAGAATAAGCTAACGATGCACTGTGTGACTGCTTTTTCCATCCATTGCTTGTAAATAATTTTGGTCGCTCTTTCTTTTTGCTTGTGTGTGTATAATAAATCTGTTCTTCCTCCGTACTCTGTCTTCTTCTCTTTTCCTTCTCTTTCGGTCGCTTTAGAGGTTTCCCGATTGAATATCTGCGGTGCGATCTGGTCAACGTCGGGTGGAATCGGGTTCTAATCGGGGAGTAACTGTTCGGACGCGGTAATACCAACCGCTCGGTAAAATAACATCTAAAACCGCGTCTGTAACAATTGGTTGTCAGGAGTTGGATTCGGACCTGGGACTAAATTTGTTAGGCCCAAATTTTGGAACACCAATTGTACTATTAGAGTAACAATTGGTGGCAAGGAGTGAGATCGGACCCGAAGCGCGCTTAACGCGCTCAAAATTACAAGCTGCCGAAATTTATTTTGTTTTATAAAACCCGAATTTTGAGATCGCGCCATGGACAATCAAGGCGATCGGATGTCGGTGGGGGAGATAGACGGGTTAGGGGTAACCCAGGACTTTGGGGAAGAAAGGGAGGAGGAGAAAAATGGCAATGTGGTTGCGGAGGTTTCAGACGCACAAAATGGCGCTCTCGCGCACGTGGTTGAGGGGGCCACGGTCGCGGAACCAATGAGCGCGGCCCAAATACGAGCCTTCATGGCCCAATTCATGGTGGAAATGCAGAAAAAAAACGACAGTATGGAACAAATGGAAAACAGAATAAGGGCTAATAGTGAAAAAATGGAAGACAGAATAAGGGCTGATAGTGAAAAAATGGAAGACAGAAGGAGGGCTGATAGTGAAAAAATGGAAGACAGAAGGAGGGCTGATAGTGAGCGATTAGAGGGCCAAATGGGGGTAATGGGAAACCAAATGGGGGTAATGAGGGACGAAGCGAGGGGTACCGGTGAGAAGTTAGACAATAATTTTGAGGGGTTAGACAACGGGATAAAAGAGGTGAGAAATGGGTTAATGGGGTTAGAAAATAGGATGGAGGACAAATTGTGGGAAATAGGGGAACAATCTGCCAGGGAAATCAAACGAATGGGAGAGCAGATAGAGGAGGTAAAAATCGGGGTAGAAACCAAATTGGATGCTCAGAGGGATGAATTGGGACAGATGAGGGTGGCATCTACAAAAGAGATGGAGGAGATACGACGAGGTGTAAGTGAGGAGGTTTTGGGGCTACGCGAGGAGGTAAAGCGAGGTAAGAAGCGTATGGAGAAAGAGGTGAGGAATAATACGGCTAGGTTACAGGGGGGAATAGAAGATCTGACGGAGGAGGTGGAACAGCTGACGGAGGGACAAAAAGAACTAGTGGAGCAGGTTCAAAAGAACACTGCGGTACTAGGAGGGTTAAAGGCGACACAAAAAGAAATTAAAAACGAATTAATAGCGACACAGAGGCAATGTCAGATGGTACGTGAGGAACTGACAATGAGGGTGGACGAGGTGACAGAGATAATGGAGACGAAGGACCGAGAGGTGAGGATGCACATAGAGACGGTCACGGTAGCCTTAGAGGACGAACTTGAGGAGACGCACCGGGGAATAAAAGAGGTGAAGCGAAAATTAGAGGAAGTGGAAGAAGAGGTGAGTGAAATTAAGAAGGGACGGACAGAAACTAAAAGAGAAATCCAGGAGGAGGTGATGGAATATGTGCAAGGTCGGTGCTCAACTCATAATGTGATGCTCACTAACCAAATAAAGAGTTTGCAGGTGGCAAAGGAGGTGCGGAGACGAGGTACGGAGGTGAGTAGCAATGTATATGATGTGAGGAAAGCTTCAGTCGGCTTGGGGGTTGATTTAGACCCGGGTGTTCGTGAAAGGCCGTTGGTGAAGTGTGCAACAGGTCTGGTGTGCGAAAAAAGAGGTGTGCGAGAATGTCCGACCATGGGGTGTGTGAGGAAAAAGTGCACGCCGAGGAGTGAGTGTGCCGTCAAGAGTGAGTTGGTCGAAGCGCGTGTGCGAGGGGGTACATGGAAGCGCGGTGTGGTGAGTGTTACAGAGGATGTAACGAGAAAATGCACACCTGTGGTGAGGGTTACAGACGATGTAACGGGAGAGTGTGCGCAAGAAAGGTGTGTAACGGACAGGTGCATGAGGAAAGAGTGCGCTGTCAAGAATGGAGGTGAGAGTAGTGAGAGTGAAACGGAGCGTGAGTTGGTTGTGGCAGGGGAGCGAGGATGTACACCTGGAATGGAAGGATGCACACCTGGAATGGTAGAGCGTGTGTGGGAATGCACACTTGAGTTGGTCGTGAGGCACGTGGTTGGGTGTGCGAATGAAAGCACACCTGTAATTGTCACAGAGGAGGTGACCGAGGAAGGGGCGCGAAGAGGTGTGTTGGTGAGGTGTGCGAGCGACGAATGTGTGCCAAGGTGTTCGGTGGTCAGGTGTGTGACCAAGGCTGGGAGTGGAACGAGTGTACCTGGGTGTGTAAGGAAAGGTACGAGGAGCATGGGAACAGCAGGAGGTATGAGCAAGAAAGGGGTAGCGTATGCTTGTAAGCATGCAGGTGAAGCATCGACGGTAACCGGGTTAGAGGTTAGAACGACTTATAGCCGAATCAGGCCCTCGGTGCGCGTCGGGCAGCTTCGCGTGCCGCGAGGACCAGCGGGGATCTGAACCACGGCGGTTTCGAAAGAACCGCCGTACGCGATCCACGCTGTGCCTCGCTTGGAACGGCCGCGTCCGGGCTCCACTAGGCGGAGCGGGCAGCCCGATAGGAAGGGTCGTCATGGCGACCACTTTCTATTGAGACGTGCCGGCAGGTCGAGATCGGGACATTGGATGGCTCCACGCCGAGGTGGTGCATGGGATCTCGGCCCGGGTAAGCCCCCGTCCCTGCCCCGAATGCGGGACGTATCCAGCCGCTGGCACAAAACGACCCGCGTTCATTGCTCGGCTGTACGAAGCCGGGCTGTAGACGTGAATTGGCGCACCGAGAGGATGTAATAAGTAGACGGGTGATGAGGATAGTGTTTTGGCCCCGAAATTAGAAAAAAAAAGCAAAATTTGATGATGGTATGGTGATTGGCAGATGATCGGCAAATTTTTGATTTGTTGAAATTTGATGTGAAAAATTGGTAGTGGGAGATGCCCCATGTGGTGGGATGGCAACTCTGTCATCCCTCACAGGATGGGGCAAATGCGCTATAGTTTATGGGGTTGATGGCAGTGAAAACTAGCCCGGGTGGGTTAGGATATATCGTGTGTAGGGATCTAGCGAAGATGACATTAGGTAACGTTAAGTTTAGTTAGTGACTGATACCTGTAGTGGGGACTCAGGTAGTTTAGTGTGGATGATAATGACGTGGGAGCGCAATAGTTTAAAGGGACGACTGGGAAGCGCAAGTTTCAGAGGGGAGTAGTTAGATGAGATGATGCCGTGTGTTTGAGGATTGAACAGGTGTGATTGCACAGGTGTGCAACTGAACAGGTGAATGGAGCAGTGTATGAGTGAGTGATGATGATGGGTATTGTGATGACCAAATGGTCCAGGAAGAAAGGAGGGTGCAGGTGGCACCAGGTGTGAGGGCACAGGTGTGCAACAGCAGGTGTGGAGGACAGGTGTATGGAATAAATGGTATGGAGTATTGGAATGGATGGTCGTGGAGTGAGTATGGTGGAAATTGTGGAGTGGAGTGGATGGTGCGAAGGTGTGAATGGGGGAAGAGTGGACCCCCATCACGGATACCCGGGGCGGGTAGTGTAAGTGTTAGGTAGAGGGTACAGGTAAATTGTGGTTGGATATTGGCATCTGTGGTGCGGGTGAAAGAATGGTCTTTGGATGGGTGCATTAGTGTTGTGGAAATGGCTGGGCGTGTAGCCTGTTAGTGTGTGTCGTTGGTTTGGGCACTCCACCACTGTGAGGATGTCGGCCAGGTGAGGCCGCAGGTGGGCTCTGGGAGCCGGTAGTAATTGTTGTGGATGGGGCCCGAGGATCCGGAGGACGGACCTGGGTAGCCCAGTGCCAGAGGGCACCAAGGGGTGACAGAGCCAGGAGAGGGCCTTCCCCAGTTAGATAGGTTAGGGTGAGGAGCAGGTAAGCTCGGGTGGCAACTGCAGTGGTGGAGGTGTGCAGCTGGGTAGACCTGCTGGGAGAGCTACACGTCGCAGCCCAGAAATTGTGCGAGGGCACCGGGAGATGAATCGGGGGAGTGAGACCCCAAATTGAGAAGCACCACAGTTTGGTCAATGGGAATTGGTTTTTAGAACCCATAGTGTAAGTTGGCCAATGGATTGGCAGGGAGAGACCCCGGGTAGGGTAAAGTGTGTTAAGGTCATTTAGAGGATAGTTAGGATGAAGGATCTCCTCGCACCATCTGCATCCACTCACCTGAGGTGACAGGTACTCCACACCATGCCATGTTTTGATTATTTTTTATGATGCAAATGTTTGGATTGTGAGACGCATCATGACGTGGGTGTGACATTGTGCGTAATTCCATCTCTCCCTCCTTATGAGGATTGATGATGAATTGGTGATGGCAAATTTTGAAGTAGAGGGATTGTGGCGACGAATTTGGTATAGGAGAAATATGGGGAAGACGTGACAGTAGTGACGAATTGGTAATGTGTAGATTTTGTACATATGGGGTAAGGGCAAGGGTAGTGTAGGTGACAGGGGGGTGACGTACGGTAGGGACGAGCTTTCTCACTTCGCCCTCCGTACGCATTTCGCCTTGCATTGCCTTATTGACGTGTACCCTTGTGACCTTACCCCTCGCTCAATTGTCTTTCTTTTGTCTCCCACATGACCTGTGCGCCATTGGGTGCCGAGGGGAGCGTGCGTGAGGTGGCCATTGTGCGCCCGAGATTCCCGGAACCAGCATGCATTGCGTTGATGTACCACTTTATGGACCGCTGTTCTGCGGCCAAGTACCACTTGATGGACCCCAGGTTCTGGGGCAGGGCACCTCTGTTGGAGACCGGCCATAGTGACCAGGGAATCTTGCTTGCGGACCTCGGTAAGGTGGCACCTATGCCAAACAGGTGGACCACCCTTAGTTGGCCCCTGAGGCCCTAAATAAAAAATGAACACAAGTTGTGCTTTTTTAAAAATTATTTCCAAGTAGGCCGCATGAAGCCAGAAGACGTCGGGAAGAACATCGGCCCAGCAGAGAAAGAGAAGACCACCACCAGTTGTTTTGTTGTGTTTATTATGAACCATGGTGACTGCGCACCGAGTGGTGCTTTTGGTGCTTTGTGGTGCTTTTGGTGCTTTTGGTGCTTTGGGTGCTTTGGTGGTATTGGTACTGGTGCATTGATGCAATGCGTGCTGTCTCCTCCCTCCCAACAGGAATTTCTTTTTCTTGTTCCCTAAAAAGAAAAGAAAAAAAACACAGGTCCTGGGTGGCGTTGTAAATAAGAAATCACGTCACTGTAAATAATGCTCCCCACCGTAAATGTATAGTTTGAGAATAATTCCGTAATTCGGTTAGCTGTGGGCTTGAGTCTGTTAGACAGGGTGCAATGCAATAGGGGGACATACTTATTTGTGTTTTAAGATTGTCACACTCAGGGTCAGGTTAATTGTAGAGGGAATTACACCTACGTGTCACACTAAGTTAAAGTTTTGTAGGCCCGAGCCCGGGCCTGAAGAAAGGAGGGTGCAGTGTAACGGTTTTGAGAAGTGTAATGGTTTTTGAGAGGTGTAACAATTTTGGAGGAATTGTAACGAATGTAAAAAGTATGGTTTTGTTATGTGTAACACCCTGGTAATGTAAATAATGGTCGCAGCCGTCCTCCTAGTTAATTCCATGACACTTACACGCAGGCCACGATATATCTTTTTAAATAGTGTATTTCCTTATTCTATGTAGGCTAAATATGTGTTTCCCACTAGATTGACTTTGCATTGTATCAAACAAAATAAGCGTAGGCCCTTGCAATTTCCCCAAACATCTCCGCTCTCCAAAGTTCCTTTCAAAAGGGGGGCGAGTGGTGTTCAATCCCGCAAGCCGCCATTGCCCATGTGCTAACCTCGGAGAAGAAAGGCGTGTCTCCACCTCGTCATAGAGGGGAGGAGTGAGCCAGCCCTAACAGCCAATCAGCACCGCGGTGAGCGACCCGGTAGGCGTGCCCTCGGAGCCGGCGGCTTGATTCAGCCCCGAGTGATAAAAGTGACGGGAAGGGACTGCTTCACCAGATGACCTGGGAGATGAGCGAAGAGGCGACACCAAGAGGAGCGGTGAGATGCGAAACGCTCCAAGCCAAAGAGGAGAGGTACTCGGAAAGGGAACCAGCTTTGGAGAGACGCGCTGAAAGGAGGGAGATGACTCCACCAGAAGGAGAGGAGCAGGTGTGCCGAGCCAGCGCGTGACGTCTACAGCAGCGGATACGCGACGGAGGGTTTTCCCGCCAAAAGCGCGAGGAATTGAGAGCTGCTGCCTCCGACCCTGCCTCCCCCCCTCCAGCAATCCACCTCAAGCCCTACCTGCCTGCAATATCCCCCGTGTAAGTGTGAACGTCGTCTGTCCTACTCGTTGTATTGGGATTAAGTAAATTGAATAGAATAAGCTAACGATGCACTGTGTGACTGCTTTTTCCATCCATTGCTTGTAAATAATTTTGGTCGCTCTTTCTTTTTGCTTGTGTGTGTATAATAAATCTGTTCTTCCTCCGTACTCTGTCTTCTTCTCTTTTCCTTCTCTTTCGGTCGCTTTAGAGGTTTCCCGATTGAATATCTGCGGTGCGATCTGGTCAACGTCGGGTGGAATCGGGTTCTAATCGGGGAGTAACTGTTCGGACGCGGTAACACCAACCGCTCGGTAAAATAACATCTAAAACCGCGTCTGTAACAATATAAATAATGTAATTGGCACCTTGATTAGAAACAAGACGAGATGTTACAATGTTAACATGTAACATCCCACCAGATGTTACATGTTAACAATACACATAGAAACTACCTGAATACCCAAGAGGTATTTGTGTTTGGACCTAGTCTATTTCATAATTCTGTTGCAATTTGTTTAAAGTCAAACCTCTTTTTGCCTGGAGGAAATTGCTTGCTCCGTTTGCAGAGTGAGTCGACGAGCAGTTTGCAAAGTGGTTGATACGGACCATCTGGCTTGGCAAGCTGCTTGCTAACGGAACACAACAAGCAAGCTGCTTGCTAACAGAACACACTGAGGAAGCTGCTTGCCAATTGGGACATTTGTGGAGAAAGTCATACATGATTATCTTCAGACAATTAAAATATTGTCATGTGACTGCTCTCAGTTAATACTGGGAGTGTCACGGAAGGCAATCGAGCGTTAATGGAGGCGTTCAGTTCCAATATATATATATATAGCGGATTACACACGAGGAGGAAGAAGGGTACCGACTGACTTGGACGGGCCTCGCTGATGTCTTCGCCCTGAAAAAAAAACTCACACGAACCGGGTTTAAAATGTACAGGGAAAATAACAAAGGATTTATTCAAACGGAACCCGATAAGAAAAAAAACACGACGATAAAACTAAAACCTAAATGGAGCGCTTCCTCACCAGACTTAGAACACGGACAAATTGGGAGGAGAACTGGATAAAATAAATAGTGTGGGTTATCGTCCACTTAGCTCAACTCGCTCGGTGCGTCGTCTGCAATCGGCAGGCCCCGAGCACGCAGTTTTGATGCGGCTCCGGTGTTGGCGGGAAACCACTTGTCGTTTGGTGCGCGAGCACAAGGCAAGCCTCGCTGCACAATCCGTCTCCCCAGCCGCGTCGGTCTCCCTTATCCTTGCATGCCAAGGGATGGTGTCAGCAAGAGTTTCAAGGCCCAAGGGTGAGCGAGAGGCAGGAACGTCGAGGGACAGAGGAAGATCCGAGGGGCGAGGAAGGGCAAATGAAGGCGTGAAGGGCAAGCGAGAGAGAAGGCAAGAGAATGTAAGAAAAAGAAGAGTCAAGGGCAAGAGAGAAAATGTCAATCCTTTTCGTTATTTTATCGTCGGGGTCGTGATGTCATCAGTGCTTTTCACAAACCCCCGCACTGCCCGCAGGTCACCGCTACATTGTCCAGCTCTCCACCAATCAGCAGCCCGTCTGCCTCTGACGTCCTCGGTGGTACCTGGCCAACTGGTGCGCTGCTTCCTCCTCGGCCTTCCTCCACCAATCAGCGGGTCGCTTCTTGCTCCTGACTTCCGGTTGGTCAACTCCAGCCCAATGGGGTCCTTCTGGGCGTGGCTCTCGGCCTGCCTGTGCTTTGTGGTGATGTAACTGGTGGTATCCCATCAGCAGTGCTCTGAACTGGCTTCCGGTGGGTTTTATTATTTATTATTTAGTAATTAATGGGCCTTTCTCACTCATGTCTATGTGTGGTGCCATAAAGGACAAGGGGATAAATCTGAGGTTTTACGAACAGGGGAATTAACATAATCCCTACCTAATTAACACAAGGGCCATCCTCGTATGACCACGGAGATACACTTACCCGACATTCAGCTAAACAGGTCCCTGACTTATGCACATCGAAGTGGTTATTTATACCCAAGATCATCAGAGCACCTACTTATGCAGATCTACCTGAATCTATATATCATTACCCCAAAATTCATAACAATATCATCTTTGAATGTGGAACGTCGTGAATAATAAATGCCAAGAAATCCTATGTTGTGACAAAAATAGGGCAGCGGGTCCTGAAGCTCAACTGGTTCAGGAACAACAGTCACTCAAACCCCCCACAGACCCTGATATTTTTAATGCCATGAACAAACTTTGGTACATCATGGGCGATGAAGGTTGTGATGAAGTTTCATTGAAATAGTGTGTGTAGTTTCGGAGAAGAGAGCAAATACCTATTTTGTGGAGTTTAACCCTCCCCTTCCTCCCCATAGACCCCCTCAATGAGAGCAGATTTTGATGCGGTAAATACACCTTCGTTAGGCATCAGATATGAAGCTTGTGGCCAAGTTTAATTGAAATCGTGTGTTGGGTTCAAGCGATAATGACTGAAGTGTTTACTTTACAGACCCACTCACTCACTGACTTACCTACGGACACTGCTCGATTGCATAAGCTCACCGGACTAAAGTGCAGCTCCGCACCCCGAGTACGTTCACATTCTCAATATTTGAGATGATTTTGCCTTCAGTGCTTAACTTCACACACAGACAAAGCAAACTCAAACGGATCGCCGATTCCGACACCTGAAGCATTACGGCTCCTTGAATAGTTGTTTTTGTTTCGACGTTTATTGTTTGATGATGTACCATTTAAATTACATCTTGGAGAATACACATTCCATGTTACATCACCTCCTTTATTTTATAGAGCTGCATTTAATACAGGTATACCTTTTGAGAGAAGCTAAATGCAGTCAATACACCGTCAATATCCGGGTTCAAGGTGTGATGTACATTCTACAGCATGCACAGCAGTTATCACGATAATAAATCTCCACTATCGTTACCCTCCACTATCGTTACCGCGATAGTAAATCTAAAGCACGATTATCGTCCCATCACGATTATCGCCCAGCACTAATATATATATATATATATATATATATATATATATATATATATGTATATACTAGCTTGGCGGGAGAATCAACTGGTGCATGCTGTGCCAAATCATACGGCACGCCACGACCTTTGCTTCCGGGAACTCCACCTCCCACACACATTACTCCCTCGTATGTCCGCCCAACCCAATTGGCTTAAAAGCCGGAATGCCAGAGTTGCTACTGTTGAACCGTGCTGGGGACCCGAGGAGAAGCTGCCTACCTGTTTGTGCCATGGAGGGATTGCTTGCCAAGATCAATTGCGCTGAAGCTGGGACGAGCTGCTCCATAGCTGAGCCAGACAGCACTGGCCGGACTGTGCTGTGAGGAGTCGAGCACAGGGCCGAGGGACGAGAGCATGAGAGCCACAAGGTCCATAGCATGGGAAGATAACTCCACCACTGATATACATGATCCTTCTCTTACTTTCTCAAAAGAAACACTAATTTGTCTCGTTGAGAGGCACAAGGAGTATCACGATCGAAAAAGCTATCAACGATTGGCCTCTTGATCCGTCTGTTCGAGGTTTACATTCGCACATCACACTCTTCTTCTGAAGTCTAAAGCTTACACTGCACACACTTACTAGCTTGGCTCGGCTCGCTACGCTCGCCTCACCGAGCGTCGATACAATTGAAGTTGAAAAAAAAAATTCCCCCAAAAAATGTTCTTTCTGGACAGCAAAGGTTTCCTCCTGGCACACCTCCCATGTAGATCAAATTAGTGCAGCCTCTTTCAAATGGTAGACTCGTGCACTTTGATATCCACAGTGGCAAGAGCTACCTGTAGGTCCCGTGATGACATTCTGGGGTTCTTAGAGACTTCTTTCAGCATCTTGCGGTCTGCTCTCGGGCTGAACCTGCTGGGGAGGCCTGGCCTGAACAAGTTGGCAGTTGTTTGGAATCTTCTCCACTTGTAGATGATCTTTCGGACAGTCGAATGATCGATTTCAAATTGTTTGGAGATCTTTTTAAATCCCTTCCCAGACTCGTAGGCATCTATAACCTTCTTTCTGAAGGCCTTAGAGAGCTCTTGGGATCGAGGCATGGTGACGCCGCACACTTCAACAACAAAGACCAAACCAAACTAAATGTCTGAGGTTCAAATAAGACAGGTTCCTCGAAGATCCTCTCTAATGATGTTCTAATCATTTGCACCTGAGCTGGTGCACCTGATTCTAATTTTAGGTATTTGAAGTGGTGATAAATGTAGGGGTGTGCTGACTTTTTCCACATGCAAAATTTGCATTTATGTTTATTTAAATTATACAATGGACTACAAAATGTTAATGTTTCATGATATTCGTTATATTATATCATTTTTATCTATCAATATTGTTGAAATGAAGATCAAATAGCTGTATGTTGAAATATGTTGAAAAAGTCAAAACTTTACATGGTGTGTTCCAAAAAGTTACAAAACTTTATACTTTTTCACGTGACTGTATATATATATATATATATATATATATATATATATATATATATATATATATATATATATATATATATATATATATATATATATATATATATATATATGTATATATATATATATATGTATATATATATATATATATATATATATATATATATATATATATATATATATATATATATATCTCGCTCTCTCTCTCTCTATATATATATATATATATATATATATATATATATATATATATATATATATATATATATATATATATATATATATATTTATATATATATATATATATATATATATATATATCTATATATATATATATATATATATATATACAGTGGAACCTTGACTTACGAGTGCCCCAACTTACGAGTTTTTCGAGATACTAGCCGTCGCTCGGGCGGTTTATTGCTTTGAGATGCGAGCCGAGATCTGAGTTACGAGCTTTCGCCACCCGGTCACGTGGTTATCTTGCCGTGCAAGTACAGTATCTCTGACGTATAGCGCTGCATTTTTGTTTTCGCATGTTGGTTATTTTGAGTTTACGCCGCCAGGTGGGTTCCAGTCACGTGGTTATCTTGCCGTGCACGTACAGTATCTCTGTCGTATAGCGCTGCATTTTTGTTTTCGCATGTTGGTTATTTTGAGTTTACGCCGCCAGGTGGGTTCCGGTCACGTGTTTATCTTGCCGTGCACGTACAGTATCTCTGTCGTATAGCGCTGCATTTTTGTTTTCGCATTTTGGTTATTTTGGAAAATTTCATGTTCATGTCGAACATTTCATGTTCATGTTCATGTTTTCATGTTCATGCCATGCCAGGCCACAACTTGTTCAGAGTGCCGGCGATAGCTCGCCTTCTCTTTGTGGAAAACACGGTGAGATCCTTAACATCCAACAACTAATGGGACGCAAACGGGGCGCCCAGTTTAGCGGTACACACATTGATGAATCACCCTGCCTGTGATTCACCCATGACAGGTTATAGCTGGGTCGGGATTCAAACCCAGGCTGGACAGTTTAGACTTTAGAGTCAAGTGTGCGTACCTCCAGTCCAGGCCATCCTGCCAACTTGTATGCTGCATACAGGTGAAATATAAAGCGCGAGATATTTTTATATATACTGTATATTTAAAAAAAAATTGGTGTGGTTTTTGGCGGGCTGGAACGGATTAATAGCATTTCAATTCATTTTAATGGGGAAATTTGATTTGAGAAACGAGCAATTTGAGTTACGAGCTCGGTCACAGAACGAATTAAACTCGTAAGTCAAGGTTCCACTGTATATATATACAGTGGAACCTTGACTTACGAGTGCCCCAACTTACGAGTTTTTCGAGATACGAGCCGTCGCTCGGGCGGTTTATTGCTTTGAGATGCGAGCCGAGATCCGAGTTACGAGCTTTCGCCACCCAGTCACGTGGTTATCTTGCCGTGCACGTACAGTATCTCTGTCGTATAGCGCTGCATTTTTGTTTTCGCATGTTGGTTATTTTGAGTTTTGCCGCCAGGTGGGTTCCGGTCACGTGGTTATCTTGCCGTGCACGTACAGTATCTCTGTCGTATAGCGCTGCATTTTTGTTTTCGCATGTTGGTTATTTTGAGTTTTGCCGCCAGGTGGGTTCCGGTCACGTGGTTATCTTGCCGTGCACGTACAGTATCTCTGTCGTATAGCGCTGCATTTTTGTTTTCGCATGTTGGTTATTTTGAGTTTTGCCGCCAGGTGGGTTCCGGTTACGTGGTTATCTTGCCGTGCACGTACAGTATCTCTGTCGTATAGCGCTGCATTTTTGTTTTCGCATGTTGGTTATTTTGAGTTTTGCCGCCAGGTGGGTTCCGGTCACGTGGTTATCTTGCCGTGCACGTACAGTATCTCTGTCGTATAGCGCTGCATTTTTGTTTTCGCATGTTGGTTATTTTGAGTTTTGCCGCCAGGTGGGTTCCGGTCACGTGGTTATCTTGCCGTGCACGTACAGTATCTCTGTCGTATAGCGCTGCATTTTTGTTTTCGCATTTTGGTTATTTTGGAAAATTTCATGTTCATGTCGAACATTTCATGTTCATGTTCATGTTTTCATGTTCATGCCATGCCAGGCCACAACTTGTTCAGAGTGCCGGCGATAGCTCGCCTTCTCTTTGTGGAAAACACGGTGAGATCCTTAACATCCAACAACTAATGGGACGCAAACGGGGCGCCCAGTTTAGCGGTACACACATTGATGAATCACCCTGCCTGTGATTCACCCATGACAGGTTATAGCTGGGTCGGGATTCAAACCCAGGCTGGACAGTTTAGACTTTAGAGTCAAGTGTGCGTACCTCCAGTCCAGGCCATCCTGCCAACTTGTATGCTGCATACAGGTGAAATATAAAGCGCGGGATATTTTTATATATACTGTATATTTAAAAAAAAATTGGTGTGGTTTTTGGCGGGCTGGAACGGATTAATAGCATTTCAATGCATTTCAATGGGGAAATTTGATTTGAGATACGAGCAATTTGAGTTACGAGCTCGGTCACAGAACGAATTAAACTCGTAAGTCAAGGTTCCACTGTATATATATATATATATATATATATATATATATATCGCTCTCTCTCTATATATATATATATATATATATATATATATATATATATATATATATATATATATATATATATATATATATCTATATATATATACAGTGAAACCTTGACTTACGAGTGCACCAACTTACGAGTTTTCCGAGATACGAGCCGTCGCTCGGGCGGTTTTTTGCTTTGTGATGCGAGCCGAGATCTGAGTTACGAGCTTACGCCACCCGCCACTAGGTGGCCCAACGAGCGTTCAGGTCACGTGGTTATCTTGCCGTGCAAGCATCTCTGCCGTATATCGCTGCTGCTTTGTTTTCACATTTTGGTTATTTTGGAAAATTTCTTAGTTTTAACCATGGGTCCTAAGAAATTGAGTGCCAAGGGCAGTGCTGAGAAGAAGAAGAGGATGATGTGCTTGGATATAAAACACGCAATCGTCAAAAAACATGAGCGAGGTGTGCGTGTTGTCGACTTGGCGAGGCAGTACGATCGTAGTACTTCTACGATATGTACGATTTTGAAGCAGAAGGAGTCGATAAAGGCTATAACGCCAGCCAAGGGCGTTACGATTATTTCAAAGCTCCGGACCTCTGTCCATGAAGAGATGGAGAAGTTGTTGTTTGTGTGGT
The DNA here is from genome assembly GCF_964187855.1 of Myxine glutinosa. Taxonomy (NCBI): domain Eukaryota; kingdom Metazoa; phylum Chordata; class Myxini; order Myxiniformes; family Myxinidae; genus Myxine; species Myxine glutinosa. The sequence continues at coordinate 262,981,563 of NC_136261.1, read as the reverse complement.
TGATGGAGAAGCAGCTCGCAGGAGATACCGTGACCGAGAGCATCATGTGTGAGAAGGCACGAGACATTTACGGGCATTTGGTGCAGCAGGCGGCGGGAACATCAACGGACGAGGCATCGGAAGTCATTCAAAGCCAGTCGGGGATGGTTTGATAATTTTAAGAAGAGGACCGGCATTCACTCCATCGTCAGGCATGGTGAGGCAACAAGCTCGGATGTGAAGGCAGCTGAAGATTTTATTATAACTTTTGCCGAACTGATCGAAGCCGAACGATACATCCCCCAGCAAATCTTCAACTGTGACGAGACAGGGCTCTTCTGGAAAAAGATGCCGAGGAGGACGTATATAACAGCAGAGGAGAAGAGCATGCCAGGCCACAACTTGTTCAGAGTGCCGGCGATAGCTCGCCTTCTCTTTGTGGAAGACACGGTGAGATCCTTAACATCCAACAACTAATGGGACGCAAACGGGGCGCCCAGTTTAGCGGTACACACATTGATGAATCACCCTGCCTGTGAAACACCGACATGACAGGTTATAGCTGGGTCGGGATTCAAACCCAGGCTGGACAGTTTAGAGTCAAGTGTGCGTACCTCCAGTCCAGGCCATCCTGCCAACTTGTATGCTGCATACAGGTGAAATATAAAGCGCGAGATATTTTTATATATACTGTATATTTCAAAAAAAATTGGTGTGGTTTTTGGCGGGCTGGAACGGATTAATAGCATTTCAATTCATTTTAATGGGGAAATTTAATTTGAGAAACGAGCAAATTGAGTTACGAGCTCGGTCACAGAACGAATTAAACTCGTAAGTCAAGGTTTCACTGTGTATATATATATATATATATATATATATATATATATATATATATATTTCTCTCTCTCTCTCTCTCTATATATATATATATATATATATATATATATATATTTATATATATATATATATATTTCTCTCTCTCTCTCTATATATATATATATATATATATATATATATATATATATATATATTTCTCTCTCTCTCTCTATATATATATATATATATATATATATATATATATATATATACACACAGTCGGACCCCGCTCTTCACCCAAAGGACAAAGTGTATGTTGACCGTCCACAAACTCTTCATGAACCCAAGGAAAACATCAGATGCGAAATCAATGATATTGACGTGGCCATGTTGCAGAACGTCAAAAATAATTGGCGTCCAAGATTGGAGGAATGTGTCAGACAAAATGGTGCGCATCTCCGAGAAGTTCTTTTCCACAAATAAATGGCATGTTATGTGCTTCACTTTCTTGTCAGAATTTGTTTTGAAATACAACTTTTTATTACCTTTACATGAGTGTTAAAAATAACCATATTTCTGGCTCACCCTGAACATACTTATACCATGTTTGACATCAATCCCTTCAGCTATTCTTGTTATCACAATTACGAAAAACCTATCTTGGACCCATGGACGGACGGACGGACGGACAGCTGGACGGAAAATCCGAAAACATAATGCCTCCGTTGACTTCATTATCGGAAGCATAAAAAAATATGGAATTGCTCATTGAGGTGTCAGTATCCTGTGATTTTAACCTAAATGATGAAGAAATAAAGAAAATGACCAAATACCAGGATATAAAAAAGGAAGTCAAAATATTCTGGAAGCCAAAGAACGCAAAAATTGTACCAGTGATAATTGCAGCAATCGGAATGATAAATAAAAAATTTACAGAAAGTCCCTGGGAATAAAATAAAATAAAAAACCACCTTTAGAGGCCATTTTTCCCCGCAAAGCGGGGGTTGGCCTTTTTCGGGGACCGTGGTTGTTGTTTTTTGGTCCCCTTTTTGAAGCAATGTTTTACGGCCGGATGCCCTTCCTGCCACCAACCCTTTTTGTCGCCATTTACGACAAGCAGGGAATTGCCAGTGAACTGGTACTCAATTAGCCGACTTCGGAAGGATGACAGGTTGAGTCAACCCCCCTGGCGTTAATTCAGCGATCGACCGGGATTCGAACCCAGGATCCTAGGATCCTAAGCTGGCACCCTAGCCGCTAGCCCAACACCAGGGTTCCCAACACCAGGTTTCCCAACACCTGGGAATATTACTACAAATTAACTACTGTTGGGAGCTGTCCAGATATTACTACAAATGAACTGCTGTTGGAAGCTGTCCAGATATTACTACAAATGAACTACTGTTGGAAGCTGTCCTGGGTTCAGTGATGATCCTAAAAAGAACTCTCAGAACAAAACTGAGAAAAACAAACCTTAATTGCTTGATCCAAGAATCGTGATCCCTTACTACAATGGAGTTAGATAATTCGATCCCTGGGAAGACTTGATTCCACCTTCTAAAACCGGCATACGGATATAACAACCGACACACACACACACACACACACACACACACACACACACACACACACACACACACACACACACACACACACACACACACACACACACACACACACACACACACACACACACGCCAAACACGCCAAACACGCCAAACACGCCAAACACGCCAAACACGCCAAACACGCCAAACACGCCAAACACGCCAAACCTGCAGTTTCAACCAAATATCTGTTTTTGGCATAAATAATTTTATAACCGTACAGTTAAAAAAAAACAGAAAAATATTGACAACATGAGATCCATACCTGGCTAGCTGATCTGGGCACAGCAAAAACTTGCTCTCCAATTCCCAGCCAATTCACCCTGCTTGTTTCATCCTTCATATCTTGTTCATTTTCAGGCAAGTCCTGCACTTTCAGCTCTCCTTTTTGCAAATGTTCACATGGGAAAGCAAGCAGCATTCTTTCCTTTTCAGTTCCTATGGACAAAACATCAATCTTATGAGCTGCAATTGGCTGCTCAGTTTTCCCTGTGTCCGAAAGACCAAGGCCGTCACGCTCCCTCAGCAATGTTGCACTTCCTTCAGATGCATTTTTGAGCACACTGAAGGAAGGTGATTCTTCAGGAAGTTCATCACTGATTATTGCATCTGTTCGATAATCCATTTCTGACAATAATAAATGACGAAGCATCCTGTTCGTTTTCCAAAGAACTCCAAGTTGCTCCCTGATTGCGTTTTTCACTTGGCAAGTTTCAGAGCTTTCAACAAACAAAGATTTGCGTTCACCCTCTCCAACCTCACCAACATCAGCTGTCTCTCTGTACTGGAAAGTACACAAAACGCATTGTAACTCTTTTTGCAGCATTGCAAGTCTGGCCTCAAACTCCTGCCTTTTTATTTTTAACACAAGTAGATTCCTTTGTTCAATGGGGCGATCACTTTCCAAGTCAACAGGAATCCGCTTGACAGATCGTTCCTTAAATGTATCTTCACAGACATGACTTCTTTGCCTATCTTTAGCCTTTTGCCTTGCATCAACTGTTGGAGAAATTCCTTGTGTTTCATGCACCTGCCTACTCAAACTTACAAAGTCATCTTCCTCCATAATATTCATCATTCGAGGATTCCCTTGAGCATTTGAAATAGTTTCCTGCTGAAGTTGGTGCATTTCTTCTTCACTGCCAATATTTTTTTCGATTTGCCTCTCTAAACCAAACGGGTGAAACAAAGAATCAATCTTGCCCTTTTCAATTTCAATCTTCATCATTTTTGCTTCCTCTTGGCCAAACAACAATGCAGTTTTCAACTGTTCAAGTTCCACCTCGTGTTTCTCTGCCATGAGGTCAAGAACACTGTTCTTCTCTTTTTCCATTATTTCAAGTTTTATACGATAGTTTTCAAGCTCTTCTGCTTGCTGAGACAACAACTTCAAGTGAGAGGGCAAAGTCAGCGTATGCTGCTCCTTCAGCAGTTCATGCTTCATGAGGTCCACCTGCTGGTTTGCTTCAGACAACTCAACATCATAATTTGTGTCTGACAGCACTTTGATCTGTTGCTCCGTTTCCTGATTATCCAGTACCAGCTCATACACCCTGTCCATCTCCTTCTTCAGAAGGGCATTGAGCTCTTCAATCTCATTTCTATGCTGACAAATGACCCCATTCTTATCCTGTTCATGAATGTCATTTAAATATGCTATCAGTTCTTGCTCCCTTTTTTGCCAATGAAAGTTGAACCCCAAAGGCCTGTTCCAAGAAGCTTGCTCCTCTAAAAACTCTGCTGAAAGCTGCTGTTCTTTGTCATCAAAAGATAAAAGTTCCTCACTGTAGGCCTGACTCTCTATTTCGCACCCAAAAAGATCATGGCAAAGAGATGTGGTCGTGTAATGAGCTTGGGATCGTTTGTCCTGTAGATTTGCAGTATCCTTCTCCTTCTCCACCAGCATCTTGCTGAACTCCAAAAGCAAGTGATCCTTCTTCATCAGTAAATCACGGAGCTGCTCAAAAATATGCTGCATCTCTGTAGTCTCCTCCAGGAACAGAAAGAGGGAAGGATGGCAAGCAAGGTCAACAAAGGAACCTTAAAAAGCCCAACAAATTGTTGAGGAAATGGATCAAGTGATTCAATTCTTTAAAACACTTCAGAAAGGGAAAACAGCATGATTTTAAAATATATATATTTCTGTTGAGGAAAATCAATGGGTAGATGTATTATTAAATAAGGCAAAGATTCGGTATAATAATGTAGCACTGGACATATAAATTACTAACTGCATTGGAAAATTAGTGGATAATCACGGCAGGCAGTGACCCAGCTATTGGCCAGCTACATGTGCAAACTTGCGGATTGACTGGCCGATGAAAGGCATGAGTATTTGAGAACTTGACACTCGCAGTCCAGGGCCTGTCAGGAATAGAGCCAGGGGAGGATTTTCAAGCCTGCAACAAGTCTGCAAGATCAGATCTTCGAGTCAATTGGTCGGTTGTTTTGAATGAGTTAGTTCACTTGACGCTTGTTTTCTAGCATCGCTATCATGGCAGGGCAATCGTTGCGTGGCTCATCTTTGAGATCGGCTTCTCGATTCTCAAAATGCTTGACTCATTGCTTGACTGTGCTGCATCAGTGGTAGAGTGGCCATACAAATTTTCCAGATGCATATGAATGACAACAGGATGTACTTCCTCTGTTATAAATCACAGCCCTCTTCTTTGTACACACTTCAACGTTTGTAGCTATTTGCAGACGAGCAGTGAGCTGTTGTCACATGAATAATCACAGCACCAATCAAAAAATACTATTCTTTCTGGAGGAATTTTGGTGCCTTCCTACAGGGCATCACTGAAAATAAAACGGGCATTGCATTCGTACTGACCCCAGAAGTGCTTACAATCATATCACTTTTGAGATGAGGTAAAGAAGAAGGTCAGTATGTGTATGATGTGTTGTTTGCATTTTAGATATTAGCCCATCCCTTACACAGCAGGAGATGGGGTTTTGCAATCATGTGTGTGTGGTGTGTGGTGTGCGTATGTGTGCATATGTGTGTCTGTCTCTGTCTCTGTCTGGGCAGTAACGTTTTTACCATTTGAGTTTTGTCATCAAATTTTCAACAAAGCTTTATTATGATATGGAAAAGACAAATTTATAATTTTTTCAAAATGTCAAAAGGTTCAAGGTCAGCATCACATAAAAGCATCAATTTTCATCCAATTGACCTGAAATTTCAATTTACCATTTGAGTTTTGTCATCAAATTTTCAACAAATCTATATTATGAGAATATGGAGAAGGCAAATTAATAATTTGGTCAAAAGGACAAAGGTCAGCAACACATAAAATCGTCGATTTACATCTTTTTTTTTAAAAAATCCTGAAATTTTAAGAATTTGCATATTGGGTTACTGAATTGGTTCACCAATCAAAAGCTACAAGCTGTTTTTTATAGATGAAAAGGTCAACGTTCAAGGTTGCATAAAATCGTCAATTTCTGTCCAATTTACCTGAAATTTAAACAATTTTCATATTGGGTCAAAGAATAGGTTCACCAGTCAAAATCTAGAAGCCGATATATATATACGGACTTGGCATTTAATATGGAATATTTTTTTTGTGGGGGTGAATTTACTTTTCAAGATGACTTAGAACCAAAAGTTCATTGGAATTATGTTGAAATTATTCTAGATTTTGTTAATGTGACCTTTAAAAGAAACAAAAACCACATTTGACATTTCGAAGGAAATAAATTGATCCTTGAAAGTGATGTAAACTGATATCGAACTCAATTCGCAGACAGTACTGTGTTAAACTTCTGTACGTTTTCCAGAAGTATCTCTTTATTTTGCACATTAGCCAAAAAAAATTTCAACAAAAACAAAAGCTAAATTATGACTGGGATTACGGACAGTAAAATTACAGTTCAGTACTTCGTGTAACCCCCACGAGCATTCAGGAGAGCACGTACACGTCGAGGCATGCTGTTCACGAGATTTGCCAAGGTTTGGACAGGAATCGCTTGCCATGCAGTGACAATAGCCTGCTGCAATTCACGCACAGAGGTCGGCTGCTGGTCCAAGTTGTCGATTTGATGCGTTAATTCTGCCCACAAGTTCTCTATCGGATTCATATACGGGGACATGGCAGGCCACTCCATATGCTCTACACCACGGTCAGCAAGAAAGTGTTGGATCGTGCGAGCACGATGAGGCCGTGCATTGTCATCTTCGAAGACAAAGTTTCCTCGAAAGGCTGCATGAGCAAATGGAAGCAATGTTTCTTCCAGAATGACCCTGTACTTGAACTGGTTCAGGTTTCCATTCAGAACAACCAGGTCAGTTTTGCCCCCTGCATGAAAGGCAGCCCTAACGGTCACCCCACCACCTCCAGCATGGACTCTTGGCACTATACAATCTTCGTTGTGGGCTTCATGCACTTGTCTGCGCACTCGGACATGGCCATCTTGACGATAGACCAGAAATCTAGACTCGTCACTGAAGGTCACGTGATTGCAGTGTCCTGGCTGCCATTGACGGTGCTCTCTGGCCCACTGCAATCGGCGCTGGCTGTGTTCTCTGGACAGGCGTGGCTTTCTCAGGGGACGCCTGGCACGATAGCCTGCTTGAACCAGTCGTTGGTTGACTAGCCTTCTGGATACAGGCACATTTGTCAGTTGCTGCCACTCAGCCCTAAGCCGATTAGCTGACTTGGTACGGCCATTGCAGACTAACCGGTGCAGCTGGCGATCATCTCTCCTTGTGGTTCTGTGTGGACGTCCTGGCCTCGGTATTGGAGTAGGGACACCCCTCTGAGAATTTCGTTTCAGGATCTTTGACACCTGCCCTTGAGTGATGCCATACTGCCGAGCAATAGCACGCTGTTTCATGCCCGAATTTCGTAAAGCCACCACTCCATGACAAACAGCATTGTCAAGTTGACGGACCATCTCCAGAGGAAGCGGCAATAACTTTTGTAGACGTGCAGCAGTTGTTTTCCACTAATACAGAACGCAACAACCCTTATATACCCGATTGTGAAGCCAATCGTCAAATGTACCTGTCCTTACATTTTGTCACGCCATCTGTGATATAATCCTGTTATTGACTTCTTGCTGTGAAAGACAATCAGTGACATGGTTCTTTCAACAAAGATATCACCGAAGGGTAAAAGAAACTCACCAGATTGATATACTGAGTTCAGAAAGTAAACCCAAGTCAAGAAAGAAAAAAAAATTCCATATTAAATGCCAAGTCTGTATATTTTTACATCTATAGCTCAAACGTCAAGGCTGCATAAAATCATAAATTTCCATTTTGTAATTTTTTTTTACCTCTGCCACCAAAGGTGGATGGAGATTATGTTTTCACCCCTGTCTGTATGTTTGTTTGTTTGTCTGCCTGTGAACAAGATATCTCAAAAAGTTGTGGACGGATTCGGACGAAATTTGGCAGAAAGGTAGTGTATGTGACACGGACGAAATGTTTAGATTTTGGTGAAGATCCGGAATCGGTTCCAAGTCAACAGGAAGTCAACAAAAAGTTGTGGTTTTCAAAAGTTGCCAAAGACGATACATAGCAGGATATCTCAAAAAGTTGTGGACGGCTTTGGATGAAACTTGGTGGACAGGTTGTGTGTGACAAGGACTAATCGATTCGATTTTGGTGAAGATCTGAATATGGATTCGGATACTAGAATTATTTAATTTTTAAGTGATTCTTCACCATGGAAAGATCGTGCGAAAAGCGATATAATGTGATATTACAAAAAAATTATGGATGACTTCGGACAAAACTAGGTCAATGTGTTGCTTAGGTGACAAGAACAAGCCGATTAGATTTTGGTTCACGTCCGAATCCTTATCCGGCCTATCAGTGGGATACAAAACAAACTGTTCAGCTTGGCGGAGTTATGTGCTCTACAGAGTGCGGTTCTAGTTTGAACTGTTTTCGTTATTTTGAGCATACAGAAGAAGATGTCTGAATACAAACGGACATGGACGGGCTTTGCATTTTCAGTTGCTTTCTAGTAATCAATCTTGTGTTCACCCCAAATTTGAGATGCATTCTCACAACATTCCATGTTGTATTACCTGTCGCTCGACTAAGATCTAGTATATTGCATATACGGGAATATTTAACTCCTTATCTCAGCTAATCAATCCTTTCTTTACATGCTAACAATAAATCTATTTTTTATTTTATTGTGTCGCTCCTTTCCCTCCATAAATTTATATTCTAAACATTGTGGTATCCCACTCTATGGTCTGCCAGTGGAGTGAATTCGATTCAGCCATCTAGGATAAGAGGGTGCAATATGACGAGCTGGAGACAGCATAGCTGTGTTTCACCAAAGGGACCTGAAAAGTGAATATTATTTTGATTTCCTTTTGTTCTCTCCTGGCAGCTCATATTCACCCTGTTTTGGATCCGATGAAGAGTTCATGACAGAAACGTCAGTTTCCCCTTGCTTCCCTTTGTGGTTAGCATACCTCAATTGACGTCCTGTTGATTTCATCAATATCTGCTGAAACTGATCGAGATACTAGCCTTCACCAGTGAGACTAGTTCTTCATTCTACATCGTTGATAAGATACCGTCGAAACATCGGTGTTGATGAATCTAACCAAGAAGCAGGTGAAGCTGCAAATGAATGAAACCCTAAAAACAAAACAGCAACAAAATAACGAAAAGTTTGGTTAAGCACAGCGCTAAAGCAGTGCAAGACCAGTGATGTGTGAAAGAGTTGAAACTTCATACGTCCTATGATTCTGATGATGTGACACTCATATCTGCAAGGTCACGTCTTGTGTTTGCAATCTTTACAGTCACTGATAATCCATTGGTCCTCAGTACCAACACCTACTTCAAAGTTACTTTTTGTACAAACATAAAACCTTTGATTCATTATTGGTGCTGCTAAACACTTATGGTGCACTTGCTGATATAGAAATATTTTCTTACTCACTATACTATATTATTGCATTATATGCCTGGAACACAACGAATGGCAAATATAATTCTGGCGTCTATAAAGTAAGCTATCGGTTTCCAAATAACAATTAGCGATAGAAGTAACAGCTCATGAATAATTCGTATAAGCAATGCAGTATTACTATAACCCAATGGCATTCTCAAACAATGTCCAAAATAGTGCATTAGTACCAACATATGAAACATTATGAAGCAAAATAGGACAATGAAAAGTTGTCTATTTCAAAAAAATGCACTACAAAGAAACATTATGTGATTATACTAACTATCTTACCTTATTTTGAATGAAATGATGTGATTGCAGAGGCTTCTGCAATGGTAACTGCCCCATCTTGAGGACCAGCAAAACCTCGAGCAACTTTGAGGTATCATTCTGCATATTTATCACAAGTTGCTGATGGTTCTCCAAATCCTCTGGTGTCCAAATCCAATATTTATCACTTGCAGCATCTACGTGTAGCGTTGAAGCCCCTTCCTGAGAAAACTCACATCCGTACAAAGAGCTCTTGCACTTTATATGAAGTCTCTGCCTGGAACTTGCTTCCTGCACCTCACCAAAATGTTGCTGGTTTTGCTCTATCTTCATCTCTTTGAGACAGATGTTTAAATCCTGAAGGTCTTCCTCCAGCGGTAAAGCAGGTATGCCCTGATATTCCAGGTCCCTCTCAAACTGTGAGAAAAATGCGTTTTGTTGCTCCAGCACCATCTCCGGCTGTGAGGCGCATGCGCTCTGCAGTTCCAGGTTCCTCTTCGGCTGCGAGGAGTAGGCGCTCTTGAGGTCTAGGTCCCTCTCTGGCTGCAAAAAGCATGTGTCTTTCAGTTTCCGGTCCCTGTCAGGCTGTGAAGAGTTTGCACATTGCAGTTGCAGGTCCCTCTTTGACTGTGAGGAGCCTGAACTATGCAGTTCCAAGTCTCTCTCAAACTGTGAGGAACATTTGTTCTGTTGCTCCAGATCCCTCTCCAGCTGTGAAGACTGTGCACATTGTTGTTGCAGGACCCTCGCCAACTGTGAGGAGCATACCTTCTGCTGTTCCAGGTCCCTTTCCAGTTGCGAGCAGCGTGTGGTATGCTGTTCCAGGTCCCTCTCCAGTTGCAAGCAGCGTGTGGTTTGCTGTTCCAGGTCCCTTACCAGCCGTGAGCAGTGTGTCGTATGCAGTTCCATGTCCCTTTCCAGTTGCGAGCAGCGTGTGGTCTGCTGTTCCAGGTCCCTTTCCAGTTGCGAGCAGCATGTGGTCTGCTGTTCCAGGTCCGTTTCTAGATGAGAGGAGTGTTCATTCTGCTGTTCCATGTCTCTTTCCAGCTGTGACATATTTACTCCGAAAGCATGTATACTCAACACATTTGATGTTGCCTCACTCTCAATTTGCTCCATTTCCAATCCTTGGTCCAATTCTGCCACTTTCTTCGTCCCCAGCAAATCACGTAACAATTCTCTTGACTGCAAAATATTATTAACAGCATATTTTCAGAAACAAGTTAATGTCAGCAAGTCAAATCATGACTTGCCATCAGTAAAATTATGAAATAAATATTAAACTCACCATATCGGCAAATGTTTGCATCTTTCCCCAGATGTCACCAGCACAAATGTCAGTCGTTTTTAAAGCCATACTCCGATTGTATAACTACAAGTTGGGATGAATCTCATGTAATGAGAACTAAACTAAATAAACTGAGGTGTTTTTTTTAAATTTTGCTGAGAAAATACAGTGTTATTAATCAGCCAATTATGCATCACGGTTCAATACCGAGAGCTGTATTTGCGAGTGTGAAGAGGCGTGCCCAATGCAAAAATGACCGTTTTTCGGTCAGTTCAGACCGTTCGGTCAGTATTGGGTTTTTCAATGGAAAACTTGTCGACAAATTGTTCTAAATAAAAAGGTAATTGGAAAAAAAGAAGTTCTTCCATTCTGTTTTATGAATGGCCAATTATGGAATACTTCAAAAAGGACTATTTTTAAATACAAAGATCTAAGCTCACAGAGGAGCTAAACAACAAAGCACAACAATGTTACAAACTACCAAAGGGTATGCTGGGGTGGGGGCATGCACAAGGAGGAAAAGAGGAATAGCAATGGCCCAGAAAAGAATAGAACGAGAAAGAATCAACACTTGTAGAAGACAATGTGGATGTGCCTGGGTGAGTGCATGCGGTAGTCATGGGCAGCGCATATGAAAATTTGAAGTGAGGAGGACGAGACAACAGTCACAGAGAAACTATTCTACAATCAGGAGAACAAGGGGACAAATTAATGCAGTTGGGTGAACAGCCTGGAATGTGCTGTCATATAATATTCTGAAAAAGGCACGAAAGAAAACAATGTGTGACATTATAATATGTATTATCTAATGACGACATTTTCTTTAAAAATGTGAGCCATACCACAGTTTGCTTTGTTACATGATGTAACAGGAGTCAGCTCCCTATAAGTGCAAAATTATGTGTAATGGAGGAATAGTCGAAGCATGTAAGCAGGCCAAAGAGAGCCTTATAAAGGGTGAAGATGGTCACAAGTCATGCAATGGAATGAGAAGTCAGAGAACTTCCATCGACTTTTCATGAGATCAATTCTTTAATCACTTAAAAACTTAATCAAATAAAGCAATGACATACCTGCTGTAACTGCTCATGAAGAGCAAGAACTTGGTTTGCGAGTTGTGTAACTTCATGTTGGACAAAATCACGGCTGTTTGTGGCATTCCTCAAGCTCGTACTTAATTGCACGATGATGTTATCTCTCTGCCGAATTGCGTCTTGGAACTGCTTGCAAAAATCACATGATAATGTAACAATGATTGTCACTTTATTAATCCCTCATAAAATACTATACTTTTATAAAAATGAAAAATATGGCAGTGGCAAAAACGAATTTGGTATGTCAGTTAGAAATAAAGCAGCAGAAAATAAATAATTAAACTTGTGCACGAACAAAGGCATATACATCTATATGTGTGTGTGTACGTGTGTGTGTGTACGTGTACGTGTGCGTGTGTGTGTGTGTGTGTGTGTGTGTGTGTGTGTGTGTGTGTGTGTGTATAAATATATATTATTACGGATCTCCGACGTCGGCTCTCCCCTTATCAAGGGGGGGTTAATCCCCTTGTTCTTTTATCTGGCCGCCGCGAGTCCTGGAAGTTATAACATCCTTCCCGGTGCGGCGTTATGTAGGGTTTGTTAGGCCTAGGGATTCACTACTACCTAATTACTAACGCCGACCGGAAACGAGGGAATAACTCCCGCTCAAATCACGGATATGGATGGAATATGCCGAGCGGATAGCAATCCGCGATCCGAGCTGTTAACAGGTGACTCGACCTGATTCTAAGCGGTTGTGATCGTGCCACGCTTACCCAATTATAGAAAAGACTGATGCGATTGGATGGAGAGGAAACCAGAAGAACAGGAAGAACAGATTGATTTATTAATTATGTACAAAGAAAGAAGAGGAAACGAAAGAAATGTACATGAAAGAAAGAGGAAGGAAAAGCACACAGGGCAGTCTTAATCACAGGCTTAACTTATTCCCTGGACAAACGGGCCCGTGTCACACACAGTCACTCACACGGGGATTGCAGATGAACAGGTTGGAAGGTCACCAGCGCATCCAGGCTCCAGTCCGGCTCCGGTCCAGGCGATGGAAAACCCGGCAGGCAGCTCTTCACAGTATAATGCGAACGGACAATTATATCACGGGGGGAAGGCTGGTATTCTGGCGGCGTACGTAATATTTGCACGACCCGCGCCAAACGCCCCCTCTCCAATGTCCTGTATGCAAGCGCTAATTGTGCAAGTCCACGATCAAGCGCATTCATCCTCGCAGTGCTGTTACCAGTGTGCTCTCCCAACAAGTCCTGTCAGCACATGCTTTCACTGTAGGTTCTCCAAAATCACAGTAGTCCTTTTACCAAGCGTGCTTCCAACAAGTCCTTTATCCAAGCGCGCTTCCTTACAGTCCTGTTAAATGTGCGTTCTCCCAATAAGTCCTGTAAAAGGGCTTTGTGCGCTCGCTTTTATAATCCAGCCAGAGATCGCTCCGCAAGCCCAAAAGCCACGCCTGTCAGGCGATGTCACTTCAGCCCTGGTTGGCTGGTTAGGTCTTACCGGCCCCGCCCTGACGGCTGGGTGACGTGGCCACACCTTCTCCCTGGCGCTCCGCACCCTTTTTCCGGGCTTCACCTCGTGGCTTATGGCGGCGTTGAGCGAGCTTACGGGCAGCTAAGGCTGCTGCTGCTGGCCAAGGAGCGCACCAAATTGGAAGGGGCCATGGGGCACAGACTGGGGAGCGTGCTTAATGGCGTCGCTTGGAGGGAGGCTGCAAAATGGACGGAATGAACGCAAGGGGGCCTATTCTTATTTTATCGACACAACGCAGATTCAACTATTGGGAACAGGGCCTTATCTACACATATTATGAAATAACTGATGTCCTATGGTGACTGACGTGTTGCTGGTGGCCTATCTATGGGGTGCTACCTTTAACCTTTAATGATGTCATATTTACAAGTGTGGTTTCTCAAAACCGCAACACTGCACCCCTTGTTTTGCCAGGCTCGGCCCGAGCCGAAACATCAGGACTATCTTTTAACAATTAGTGTGACACTTAGGTGTGGTTACCCTCTACTTTTAACCTACTACCCTGAGTGCGACAGTTTTAACACTAGATATGTCCCCCCTGCTGCGTTGTGTCCTATCTAACCGACTCACGCCCACAATTAACCGAATTACGGAATGGTTCTCAAACTACACATTTAAGCCGGTGGGGAGCATTATTTACAAGACACTACTAATTATTTACAACTACAACCCAGGACCCGTCTTTTGTGGGAAAAAGAAGACTTTTTGAAAAGAGGAAATACCACTGCCATGCACTGCACTAATACACCATACACCCATATGTACCAAAATGCACCATAATAAAAAAAATGCACGAAAAGCACCATCACTCATGCACCAAAAAAACCATTTCAAAGTTATAAATGATGACTTCTTGTCCTGTGCTTCTCTGCTGGGCCGATGTATCTTGGCTGTATCTTCTTGCTTGCTGTTCTTTAATTAATAAAAAGGGCACAACCCGTGTCCGCTTTTTTTATTTATGGCCAGCAGGGCCAACTCAGGTGGTCCGACTGCTGGGCATTGATGCCACTTAAAACAGTGGTCCGCAAGCCAGATACTGCTGGCAGCAATGGTTTGTCCCAGCAAAGGTGCCAGGCCACAGAACGTGTGGTCCCATAGGTGCCAGGCCACAGAACGTGTGGTCCATATGGTGTATCCGTGCAGGCAGGCAGCAAGGGTGCAGGCAGCAAGAGTGCGGCTGCACCGCTCAGGGCACCTGCACACTCCCCTCGCACAAAAGACCATAGGTCCATGAGTGGGGAAGGAAGACAAAGCAGAGATCAGCGGGGAAAGGGTGCAAGGGTACACGTAATCACAAGGCAATGCGACATGAAGGGCGCGGGAGAGCGAGCTGAGAAAGCTCGTCCCTACTCGTTCGTAACCCCCCATGTCAGCCTACACTACCCTTGCCCTTCCCCGTATTTACACAATTTACAAATTTACAAATTCCGTCTCTACTGTCGCGTCCGCCATATCTCCCCTTAATTCCGAATTCATTACCAATCCCTCCCAAGAAGGAAGGGATGGAATTTCACACAATGTCTCACCCACATCAAGATGTGTCTTTCATTCCAAAATACTTGCAAAACCTGGTGTGGAGTCCTGTCACCTTGGTGAGTGGATGTGGATGGTGCGAAGAGATTTTCTCCTGACTATCTTCTAAATGACATTAACACAGTTACACTACCCGGGGTCTCGCCCTGCCAATCCATTGGCCATCATTACACGATGCGGTTCTAAAAACCAATTCCCATTGACCATCCCTGTGGTGCCTCCCAATCTGGGGGCTCACTCCCCCGATTTTTCTCTACTGTGCCCTCGCACAATTTCGGGGCTGGGTCGTGTGGCTCTCCTAGCAGGTCCTACTTACCTGCACACCTCCGCCACTGAACGTCGCCACCCGAGCTTGCCTAGCTCCTCACACTACCCTAACTTGGGGAAGGCCCTCCTGGCTCTCTCACCCCACTACTGCCCTCCTTGGCACTGGGCTATGTGGAATAAATATTGACAGATATTGACAGCTGTTATAGTTATTACAGAATGTGTTTTACCGTGCAACTGAGCAAAAGCCTTGGGACTGGAGCCAAGATGATTAAAAGGCAGCATCTGTTCCTGTCAAAATAACCCTTGTCCTATAAATGGAGAATTCCAGGCTCAGTGTTCACTGGAGCCATGAGGTGGAGGCATTTGTCAGGAGGTATAATTTAGGGACAGAATGTGTAACCCTTTTGGACATAGGACCATGGCAGAAATGCCGCTGGGCAAATTCCTCCTTCCTCAGGTCATGAGAAAGTGACCTTCCTCGATAGGCACCTGTCCCAAAGAGCTTGTAGGGCTCTCTGGACAGGAAACAGATGCCCCAGGGCGCGTCTCGATGTCTCGGGGCGCGTCTCGATGTCTCGGGGGATATTTGCCCCTGGGCTGACCTCTGCATGCTCTTAAGATGAAAGGAGTTTTTTGCTATATAACCAAGAGGCTCCGAACTAGAAGGTTCGGTTCAACTGATCGAGCAACGGTTCAACTGAGAGAGCAACTGGAAGGACGGTTCAACTGATCAACAGAGAAAGGACAAGAGTGCGAGCCCCAGCCACGACCGGCAGAACGAGATTACGACGCGTCGTTAAGATCTAGAATTAGTACGTTTATTTTATACAACAAGCTCTCTAAAGTTTCAATAAAACATTGACTTGCGGAAACAAGTTTTTGAGTTTCTTTGGAGTTCAGTTGTTGGAGTTCAGTTGGAGTTCAGTAGTAGTAGCTCATTTAATTCTCCTACAGCTACCCGGGTCCTCTCTTTAGGATCCTCGGGCCCCGCTGAACTCTACACAACTCTACCTGGCTCCCAGAGCCTACCTGCAGCCTCACCTGGCCGACAGACTACCAGTGGCGGAGTGCTCAATAACCACACACACTAACAGGCTCACACGCCCAGCCATTCCACACACTAATGCACCCCTCTAAGCACTTCATTGCTACTACACGCACCACAGATGTCAATATCCAACCAAAATTTAGCTACTCCCTCTACCTACTTTTAAACTACCCTCCCCGGGTATTCGTGAAGGGTTCCATCCTTCCCCCATTCACTCCTTCGCACCATACACTCCACGCCACGTATGCCACACTACTCACTCCACACCATTCATTCCAGACCATTTATTCGCTTGCACCCTATGCAAGGCAATCACTCAATACGCAATGACACACATCCTCAATACTCCACTCATACACTTTCACACACACACACATCCTTCACGAGCATTGCCTCTCAATTCCTCATTTCCGCGTAAACCTCAAGCTCATACACACCGCATCATTGAATCTAACTATTTCCCCTAATACTGGTGCTTTCCCTGTCATCCCTTATACTAAGCACTCCCTCGTCATTATCATCCATCTAATCTCTCTACGTCCCCACTACTTGTACAATGTCACTACTTAAATCTCAAGTCACCTATGGTCATCTCTAGATCCCTAACGATTATCCAACCCCTCCCTGGCTAGTTCTCACCGCCAAACCCCATAAACCTATAGCTCATGTGCCCAAAATGAATGGTACAACTACCATTCGCTATCATTACTACCACCATTTGTCCACTGTACTTGAGCCTCTCGGTGCGGGAATGCATTTTCACTGCTCAGCTTTGAAAAGCCGAGCAATGCATGTGGTGGGTTGGTCTACTGCAGGTTGGGTCCGTCCGGCATTTTCGATTCTGGGGAGGAGGCATACTCGGGCCGAGGTTCCAAGCGCCATCCCGGCGCGGAGCCCTTCGGTCTCCGGCCCGATGACCAAACCTCCCCTGGTCGGAGCACCGCGCCCGCTAGGGGGCGAAGGTCCGACCTGACCGACCTCCCCCGGAATCGTGCTGGTCGTCGCTATGACGCGGCACCGACCATACAGGGCGGGACCCGGCCCGAATCGTGCACGGCGCTCCTTGCAAGAGCGCCGCGGCAACCATCCCCGCCGGCCCCCGCAGCACACAAAGAACACCACGCCCCAAGAGCTCGCGTCGGCTATACATCGGCCTAAGCGCTGCTTAACCCGGTTAACCCGGTCATCAGCGTCGATGCTCGAGTCGCATTCTCACATCCACACCTCGCGACCCTTTCTATACTCACAAAACGCGGCGCTCCAGCGCCTCCCATACATCCCGTCAATTCCGCCACCGCACTCTCTCTCCGTGCATACTCTCTCGTTCCACACTGAGGTGCACACCACTCATGCGCACTCATTCCTTCCACACACTCCATTACGCACTCCTCTCGCGCACTCTCCTCCGGTATGTACTCCGTACCACTCATGGGGGTGCACTCTTGCATCCACCCACTCACCCGCTCCGGTGTGCATCCCCACACACGCTCCGCATCCCTCTCCGGTGTGCATCCTCGCACACTCTCTCCATCCATCTCACTCTCTGTATCACACTCACTCTCACACATACACTCCATTGTGCATTCTCCCTCACTTTCACACTCTGTCGAGCATCCTTCCTCGCACTCTGTAATACACTCGTGCTTCGGCGCGCATTTTTTCCTCACACGCGCGCCATTCACTTCCATACAGCGCACCACGGACCTCCTACAAGCGCCCGGGTGACGCCGGGATCCCAAGCGCGCGAAAAATCCCTTCGCGCCAAATCTTTTCGTGCCATATACAGCCCGGCTTACCTTCGGGATCCTTTTCTCCTCACGCACCTGCAAACTTCCATTTGGGTTAACAAGTACGGCATCATGATGCGAACACGGACTTTGCACACATTCCATCTTTTCCTCCCGCGAGTGCTTTTCTAAGTCCGCCGTCTTCTTAATCCCAATTTCAACTATTTCTTTTTCTTTAATTTCTTTTTCCTCGATGACCGCTGGCGCTAATAAAATAAAATCTTCTAATTCGGCGGTCGTCGGCTTCTCTCTACCCCGAGTCGCGATTTCTACCCCGGTCCACGTAACCATGCCTTGCTCAGCCTCGCTTTCCCCGTGCTTCTCAAGTCGCGCTACCCCGTCGCATACCCGTGTGCCTTTCCCGCCTGACCTGTGGTCTATATCTCTCCCATATTTCTCTATGTGGCCACCCATTCTGTTTTCAAACCCCGTTAACCCGTCCTTCATGCCTTTCATTTGATTCTCTCGGGTGGCCATCCTGTTTTCCAACCCCGTTATCCCCTCGTTCATTTCTCTGGCTTGGCCACCCACGTCCTTCAACTGGCCCCCCAATTTGCTTCCGAATCCCCCCAATTTGCTTTCTAACCCCCCAATTTGAATTCCCAATTGCTCCCCCATTCTATTCTCCAAATTACTTAACCCGTTTCTCAATCCCCCAATTTGGTTCCCCAATTGCTCCCCCATTCTGTTTTCCATTTGCTCACTATTCTTTTCCATCATTTGTTCCATTTCCCTGGTGGATTTCTCAGCCATCTTTTCCATATACCCCATCATTTGCGCCATAAATAATTGGAAGTCTCCTGGCCCCGTGGGCTCGGCACTCGCCGCCATGTGCGAGGCGCCACCATTTTGTGCGCCTGCAACCCCCACTGCCGCACCCTCTTCAATTTCCTCCTCCATTCCTCTCAATTGTCTCACTTCATCCCAGGGGTCCTGGGTTAACTCTAATTCCTCCTCATCTACCCCCACAGGCATCCGATCGCCTTGGCTATCCATGGCACGATTTAATTTGGTTTTCTATTAAAATTTCGGCCGCTCGTAATTTTGACCAAATTTTGTTCAGATATAAAAATTTGGTTCGGGTCAAAATCCCACTCCCCGACACCAATTGTTACGGCCAATATGCAAAATTGGTGTCCAAAATTTGGTCTAAAAAATTTAGTCCCAGGTTCCAAATCCCCACTCCTGACTACCAATTGTTACGGATCTCCAACGTTGGCTCTCCCCTTATCAAGGGGGAGTTAATCCCCTTGTCCTTTTATCTGGCCGACGCGAGTCCTGGAAGTTATAACGTCCTTCGCGGCACGGCGTTAGGTAGGGTTTGTTAGGCCTAGGGATTCACTACTACCTAATTACTAACGCCGACCGGAAACGAGGGAATAACTCCCGCTCGAATCACGGATATGGATGGAATATGCCGAGCGGATAGCAATCCGCGATCCGAGCTGTTAACAGGTGACTAGACCCGATTCTAAGCGGTTGCGATCGTGCCACGCGTACCCAATTAGAGAAAAGACTGATGCGATCGGATGGAGAAGAAACCAGAAGAACAGGAAGAACAGATGGATTTATTAATTATGTACAAAGAAAGAAGAGGAAACGAAAGAAATGTACATGAAAGAAAGAGGAAGGAAAAGCACACAGGGCAGTCTTAATCACAGGCTTAACTTATTCCCTGGACAAACGGGCCCGTCTCACACACAGTCACTCACACGGGGATTGCAGATGAACAGGTTGGAAGGTCACCAGCGCGTCCAGGCTCCAGTCCGGCTCCGGTCCAGGCGATGGAAAACCCGGCAGGCAGCTCTTCACAGTGTAACGCGAACGGACAATTATATCACGGGGGGAAGGCTGGTATCCTGGCGGCGTACGTAATATTTGCACGACTCGCGCCAAACGCCCCCTATCCAATGTCCTGTATGCAAGCGCTAATTGTGCAAGTCCATGATAAAGCGCATTCGTCCTCGCAGTGCTGTTACCAGTGCGCTCTCCCAACAAGTCCTGTCAGCACACGCTTTCGCTGTAGGTTCTCCAAAACCACAGTAGTCCTTTTACCAAGTGCGCTTCCAACAAGTCCTTTATCCAAGCGCGCTTCCTTACAGTCCTGTTAAATGTGCGCTCTCCCAATAAGTCCTGTAAAAGGGCTTTGTGCACTCGCTTTTATAATCCAGCCAGAGATCGCTCCGCAAGCCCAAAAGCCACGACCTGTCAGGCGATGTCACTTCAGCCCTGGTTGGCTGGTTAGGTCTTACCGGCCCCGACCTGACAGCTGGGTGACGTGGCCACACCTTCTCCCTGGCGCTCCGCCCCCTTTTTCTGGGCCTCACCTCGTGGCTTATGGCGGCGTTGAGCGAGCTTACGGGCAGCTAAGGCTGCTGCTGCTGGCCAAGGAGCGCACCAAATTGGAAGGGGCCATGGGGCACAGACTGGGGAGCGCGCTTAATGGCGTCGCTTGGAGGGAGGCTGCAAAATGGATGGAATGAACGCAAGGGGGGCTATTCTTATTTGATTGACACAACGCAGATTCAACTATTGGGAACATGGCCTTATCTACACATATTATGAAATAACTGATGTCCTATGGTGACCGACGTGTTGCTGGTGGCCTATATATGGGGTGCTACCTTTAACCTTTAATGATGTCATATTTACAAGTGTGGGTTCTCAAAACCGCAACAATATTATATATATATATACAGTGTATATATGTATATATATATATATATATATATATATATATATATATATATATATATATATATATATATATTGTGTTATGTCGGTGGGGTCGGGGGATATATAGATTTAGGTAGATCTGCATAGGTAGGTGCTCTGATGATCGTGGGTAGCAAGAACCATCTCAATGTAAATAAATAGGGGACCTGTCTCGTTCGGATGTCGGCTTAGGTGTGTATTTGTCCCGATTACGGGGAATGGGGCGTGTTAACTAGTGTAGGGATTATGTTAATACCCCTGTGTGTGAAACATCTGTAGTTATCCCTACTGTTTTTACCATCACCAGTGCCCACTAGTTACCCTTATTAATAATTTCCCCAATAAAACTGACCGGAAGAACAGACAGGAAGCACCACACATTACTCCGACTTGAAGACAAATATTGCTCAGGCAGGCTGAGGCCACACCCACCTCACGATGGGTTGACACCAAGGGTTTGATGGGCAGATCACATCACTGGAAGGGAGGGCCAA
This sequence comes from Myxine glutinosa, assembly GCF_964187855.1. Taxonomy (NCBI): domain Eukaryota; kingdom Metazoa; phylum Chordata; class Myxini; order Myxiniformes; family Myxinidae; genus Myxine; species Myxine glutinosa. The sequence continues at coordinate 262,960,236 of NC_136261.1, read as the reverse complement.
TCGGCATGCAGCTGAAGCCCAGGGACAATAAGGAGCCAGCTGATTGGCCAAGGGGGATCAATAAAAGTGGAGAGAAGCCAACATTTTCTTTCATGCTGGATCCCATAGTGAGCGGTCGCATTTTGGCTTTGTCAGCATCTATGTCCCCATTTGTTCTCTCGGTTGGACTGCCTCTTGCGCTGGGACCTCGTGCGACGCTCTTTCCTCCTCCTCTTGCTACCTTCCTGACGCTGTCCTCTACCCTCGGCTCGTGTCCCTCGTTCCGGACCTCGCGAGAAAACGATACGTGGACAGCGGGCTCCAGGCAGCGATCAGAGACGCCACTGGGAGACGTGTCGAGTTTTACAGAGGAAGAGCGGCAGTTTTGCCAGGCAGAAACGATGCGTGGACGAGCGCTGCTTGCCGCTGGAGCGTGACGAGGCCGGGGTGGGCGAGACGCCGGTGAGGCCTAACGGCACGTGCAACCGAGTGGACTGCGGCCTTCTCCCCATGCGGGAACGGGGGGCCTGAACGATTGCAGACGACGCACCGAGCGAGTTGAGCTGAGTGCACGATAACCCACACGATTTATTTTATCCAGTTATCCTCCTCATTTGTCTGTGTTTAAGTCTGGTGTGGGGACGTCCCGATTTAGGAACCATAGTTAGTTACCGGCACGTTTCATTGTTATTGACATCCGTGGCAATAGAGCCTTATTTATTTTCACTGTACATTTTAACCCGGATACCCGTTGGAGTTTAGTTCCTGCAGGCTTTGAAGACTGCCCGGCGAGATCGTGTCAGGTAAAAGCTTTCCGCTTCTTCTTCCTCCCCCTTCCTTCCACGCATATATAGTGAAATCCGCTTCGATCATCGTCTCACATTAACGCTCGTTTCCATCCGTGATTTCCCAGTCTTCACCGAGGGGAATCACACAACATATATATATATATATATATATATATATATATATATATATATATATATATATATATATATATATATATATATATATATATATATATATATATATATATATATAGATATATATACATATATACATATATATATATACATATATATATATACATATATATATATATATATACATATATATATATGTACATATATATATATATACATATATATATATATACATATTTATATATATACATATATATATATATATATATATATATATATATATATATATATATATATATATATATATATATATACACACATATAAAAGAGATGTGTGTGTGTGTGTCTGTCACCATTTTTCTCAGAGATGGCCACAGATCTTCGTCAAACTTTCAGAGGTTTATCAGTGAATGCAAAGAAAACTTTGGATTTAGGCAAAAATATTTTTTGAACATTTTTAAAGAAAACGTTGGATTTTTTTTAATTTTTTTTTACCTCCGCCACCGAAGGTGGATGGAGGTTATGTTCTCACCCCTGTCTGTCTGTTTGCTTGTCTGTGAACAAGATATCTCAAAAAGTTGTGAACGGATTCGGACCAAATTTGGCAGAGAAGTTGGGTATGCGACGTGACAAAGACGAAATGATTAGATTTTGGTGAAGATTCGGATCCAGCTAGTATAATTTTAAAAGTGTTTCTTCACCAATCGGAGATTGGGCCAAAAACTATATATAGCAGGATATCTCAAAAAGTTGTGGACGGATTTGGATGAAACTTGGTGGAGAGGTTGTGTATATGACAAGGAAGAAGTGATTCCATTTTGGTGAAGATTCGAATACGATAGTTATTTAATTTTTAAGCGATTCTTCACTATTGAGAGATTGCACGAAAATCAATATATAACATGATATTTAAAAAAGTTATGGACGAGTTATGACTAAACTTGGTGGATGAGTTGGTTAGGCGATAATAACAAGCCGATTAGATTTTGGTTCAGGTCTGAATCCAGATCCAAGCTATCTTGGATACAAAACGTAAACTGTTCAGCCTGGCGGAGGTATGCGCTCTACAGAGTGCTGTTCTAGTTTTTTTCAAAAAAATTGCTCTATTATAGTACCTAAGCCATTGTAGCCAATTGGAAAGTAGTATTAAATGATCCCCGACCCCATTCTTTGGTGGGTGTAGGGAAGTGTTTCAGGCCCCTACAAAAAATAAAAAAAACAATCGATGTTTTTTTTGTGTGCCATTTTGACTTTATAAAAATGCCAACAGGATTAGAACAACACTGGACGATGCCGGTACCCCTGCTAGTATATGATAAAGCCAAACTACATCTCTCATCTGCAACTGACAGCTAATCACATTCAATCACCTCTTCGCTACTCAATTTTCCCCAGCTAGCTTAAACTAGGATAATGTAATTATAAAGAGAATTGCTCATCACATCTTGTCAAAAAGAGCTGCATACAAGCAAGATCATTGGCATTTCACCATTTAACATGAATGGAACAATAGATAATAAAAAGAAAATAACCTTGTGCATGGCATAAATTATTTAATTTTTTTTAATGTCAAACTTTCTCCACAGTGTAGTATAGGCTCTGCATAAGGGGTCCATAAACGAGATCCCAGCTGTTCCTGTGAAGATGTTCAGGGTTCCTGGGTTGCTTCTTCCTGGAGTTGGAAAGCTTGGAAGAAATCTAATGAAACTTGGATATAGGATTAGGCCATTTGGCCAATCATGCCTGTGCTTTATCCACACCCAATCAATTTAATCTTCATCCATTTTGCCCGTTATGTCAATTCAACAGAATCTACGCATTGAAACCAATGCTACGTATGTTGTCCCAAAATTTCGAACAGCTTGAGACGATTGCAATTTCTTGACAAATTGCATCTGTTGATCACGCTGAAATATGGAGTCACCATTTTGTTTGCCCAAAAGCGACAGCTTAGGGGCTGAAAGCCTTCGGATTAAATTTAGTCTCAGTATTGTCTCCAGAATAGGCACATCATTGTCATTCATACCAACTAGAAGCTTCATACAGCAAAGCTTTAACTTAGGGACTCAGTCTCCAGGTTCGTCAATATGGTCCCAACCTATGTGGACGCATTCGTAGGAATGGAAGACTAAAACAACAGTAACCAGAAATATATCTTCTTTTCAGTGAGATAAAGCCATAATAAACTAGAACGGCATTCAGTAGAGTGCATACCCCTGCCAGGCTAAACAGTTTACATTTTGTATCCCACTGGTAGGCCAGATCTGCATTCATACCTTAACCAACCACTTGGGTATGCGGGTTTCTTCTGATACCTCAGGGAGATGGATGCCCCTGCCTTGCATAACCCCAGGTCACCTGTGGGCAAGGTGTAGTACCTGTCAGCCCCCCTTACCAGGGTAACGGTCTGCAGCCATGCGGTTTAAATGGCAGATGGCCCTTGCACATCTGGTGGATGAGAGTCCAGTTGACTCCAACAGCACGGGTGGAAGAGGGTCAATTCCCCAACGGCCAGCAGTGGGATGGAGAGGAGTGGCGACCCCCATCTATACCACACACTTACCCATGTGTACCAGCCATAGAAAGGCAATGCCATCATTGCGCGAGGATACTCGATATCATTCATTCACCAAAATCTAATCAGATTGTTCTGGTCACCTCCCCAACCCACCAAAACATTTTGTCTGAATCCATCCACAACGTTTGGAAATATCATTTTTGGCCCTATCTCTCAATGGTGAAGAATCACTTTAAAAATTCTCGTATCCTGTTCCAGGATCCGGATCTTCACGAAAACCAAATCAATTCGTCTTTGCCACACATCCAACCTGTCCACCTAGTTTCGTCAGAATCCACCTTTTGAGATATCCTGCTCACAGACGAACAAGCAAACAGATAAACAGGGTTGAAAACATAACCTCCGTCCACCTTCATTGGCAGAGGCAATGAGAGCATTTATAGTGAACTGGTTTAGTGTCATGAATGACACAGGTAGTTTCTCCCCACATGACTCACCTGTACAAAACTGCAATTCACTGAATCAACCGTGGGCTGGGGGAGTAGGCATATCTCCTCAGATGGTTTCACCTTCATGGAGGAATTGACTTGTGATGAAATTTCCTCAGTTTGCCCAGAGGAAACATCCACAAAACCTTCACCAGGAGACAGCACCTCCATGTTAGGCTCGCTGTCATCTTGCACATTGCATCGACAGTCATCTTGCTTTCCTGTGGGGAAGAAATAACTGAGTTAACTGGGTTGTGGCCCAATGAGCGCTCCACCCTCCACTGGTCATGGCCCGACAAGCATTTCATTGTGCGTTTAACAATAAGGATTAGGTCTCATCAGGAGACGGCAGTTTCTGCATATATTTCTGTACCCTTCGATATCCAATACATCTCGGTACCTAACTCATATTTAAACCCATCTATTCCTCCTGCTACCACTACCTTTCTAGGGAGACCATTCCATGCATCAACTACCCTAGCTGAAAGATCCCTGCCTCAATACTGTCCAAACTCTCATTTAGATTTTCAGGCTATTGGTCCTTGTCCTATAACTGTCTATTCTGCTGAAAAACTTTTGCAGTTATTTACTACCCTTCATTATCTTACCAATTCTGTCATATCCCCTCTTAATCACCTCCTTTCTAATGTATAAAGTCCTGTCTCTTTCAGCCACTCATCATAGCTTAGTCGTGCTCGCCCCTGAATCAATCGAGTAGCCCGATGCTGTACCCGATCTATGGCAGCTATATCCTTCTTCAGATGTCATGACAAACTGTACACACTATTGTAGATGAGGCTTCACTACATTTCTCGACACGACCTCTTTGGATTCAAAATTTTCCATGAAGAATTCAAGTTTTATACCCATAAATACAAATGCCTTTTGAAAATCTGAAATTACAACATCCACTGCCCTTCCCTCATCAACTCAGACAGAAACTATTTCATGGAACTCCAATTTGTTAAACATGACCTCCCTTTGGTAACTCCATGCTGACTCCCTTTACATATTACTTTACTTTACACACCTTTCCCACAACTGAAGTCAAGCCAACAGATCTACAGTTCCCCAATTCTTCCTGGGAACCGTTTTCATATAGTGGTGTTACATTTGCTACTCTCCAATCCTCCGGTCCTTGTCCCGACTCCAACGAGCTGTAAAAGATATCCGTTAACACCACGCTTATCTGCTCTGCCACCTCCCTCACTCTTGAATGCATATTATCTGCCCCAGAGCTTCATCATCCCATATATTTTGTGGCTGTTTCTTCACTTCCTCCATTCCTACTTGGACATACTCTAAAAGGTCTTGCACTCACCCCAGAGATAGACACTCTCAGCTATTGGAAGTTCCCCTGACTGTTCCAATATAAATGAAGAAGCAAAATAAAAATAAAAATAAACTTCCATAACCACATCATCTCATCCTCATCTTCATCTTCCACCAGTGTTCCTGTCCTATTCCTTAAATGACCCACATTTCTCAACCATTTCCTTTGCCCTTATATACTTAAATTATATCTTGTTGCTATGTTCAATATTTTTGGCTCTGCTCTTTTCATATTCCATTTTGGCCTAGCAAGTTACATTTTCTTAACTAGTCTCTGTTTCCTCCTATAGGCTACTGATGTGAATCTGACTCTGGTCCTGTTATTTTGTACTTGATGAATGCCTTCTGCTCATCCCCAATTACACTGCATACCTCCCTGCTCAATCACCCTGATCTCTTTCTGCCTCTACCTTTACCTTTACACGATAAAAAACAAGTACAAAAAGTTTTAATTAAAACAAAAGCCGCGTCGATGTTACACAATGCCTAGATGCAGCTGTGCCTATAACGTCGATGTTATAGGCACAGGACATTCCTATTGATTCGATTACTTGATGTTATTTTTGTGCAAAGTGAAAATATATCTCGGCAATTTCCCGTGTGTGGCGACGAATTTTTAATATATCTCGGCATTTTCCTGTCTGTTATTTCAGGCGGTGTATGACTGACCATGCCGCGATTTAAAAAATATATATCTCGGCAATTTCCCGTGTGTGGCGACACGTGAACGAAGCTATGCTCCTCTCTCCACATTATTGTGACGACGTATAAATTAAATATTTCATCGTGACGATTGTCATCAAATGGACGAATTTTTAATATATCTCGGCATTTTCCCGTCTGTTATTTCGGGCGGTGTATGACTGACCATGCCGCGATTTAAACAAAATATATATATATCGGCATTTTCCCGTCTCTTATTTCGGGCGGTGTATGACTGACCATGCCGCGATTTAAAAAATATATATCTCAATGGACTTGAAGTTACAGGCCTTTGAGAATTCATTTCGTTCTATAAAGGGCAACTTTCATTGGATTTTCTTCCCGTTTTTTTTCAACCGAGTCTAAAACTATGTTAGCGACTGTGAAAAATGAAATGATATATCGAATTTGATTTGAAATAAAACTGTGTGAGAGAGGAAGACACCACGGGCCTACAAAACAGGCCTCAAAGCTATGCGAGTTAATAAAATGGTGGATATTTGTTTATATGAAGCCTCTCCCACAATGGGTGGAGCTATGGTTCCCAGAATGGGTGGAGCTTTGAGGTTTTGTCTTCTCTGCAAGAACAAGAAGAAGAACAACAACAGCAGCAGAGGGCACTCTATGACCAGCGTCTTGCGACGCGGCTAAAAAGGAATGGTTTGTTTGTTCACTAACCCTTCAGCAAGAGTCTCTGGGTGACCTTGACTAATATTGGCATGCATTATTGTGGCCAGTGTCCTTAAGGCAAAAGGTGGGAGGGGGCAGGGTGGAGTCGGGGGGTCAGCATTACAATCTCATGGGGTAAGAAACGGGGGGGGGGGGTGATAATGAAGGACCACTACCACTGAAAGACATGGGGGCTAAATAGGGGGGCGGGGGGGGGGGGTATTGCACAGCAGTAAAAATGGTCTTTAAATAGCAAAAATCAACAATGTTGAATGGACCAAAGGTTTCATTAGAATGTCAAAAAGACAACAACTTCGAAACTGAAGTCACAAAGCCAAATATATGGCCAAATGTAAAAAACGGGAAGAATTGAGGTTTGGCACCCTATTTGGTGACCTTTTGAAAATCAACTGTACCATAAATTATATTGACATATGTATCCCTGATTCCCGCATTGTACTTCATCCCATTATGTATGGGATACAAGTTCTCGTACATTTATTCGTGATGATAAATAATCAGACTGCACATGAAATGCCCAAACTTCCATAATTAATGTCTACTCTGCTATATTTCAATAAGTAAAATGTTTACAAAGTATTTGGAAACATTATGCGATTGAATGCAACTTGTTGAATCCAAAGGATGATGTAGGGCATTAAAAGAACAGCAGTCCAGTCCCACATTTACCCTCATAGACAGCACTATAGTGTATTCCTGTACTTTTTCTTTATACACCTATTGTATTGTAGTGCAATTTATCTTTCATAATATTGATGAATTATACCGAGCTAATCAAGTCCACTGGCTACAGTAGTTTACAAGAGTCCTATATAAGCAAGCAAAACAGAGAAAAATTAAAGTTAGGGCGAGGGTAAGATTATGATTAGTACTTCTCAAGGTAAATCACAGCAAGAGAAACAAGGAAGTGAAAAAGCGTGCATATAAAAGCATGTCTATGTAAGATCGACACTGATTGGTTCATCAGACATGACTTAAATGGTAATCTGAACACCAATTGGTTTGGCTCATAGTCATCACTATATCTGGCTCCGATTGGGTGGAGCGGAATATAATTTACATAAAGAGCAATGACTCACCATTTGCACCAAAACCTTGGGATGGATGGGGGAGGGCGGGAAGAGAGGGGGGTTTCCCCGGGAGGGGGGGAGGAGGGAGTGGGGTTCCCCCAAAGCTGAGGACACGCCATTGCATATAAACCATGGACAGGGGTTGGGGCAACACCTTTGATATTTCCATGTTGACAGAGAAGGACAAAATGTAGGGTCCGAGGAAAGGATGAAAGTTGCTTCCAACATACGTAGATGTAACATACTCTGACCTCGGCTCAATATCTTGAACAAACAGTATCTGCGTTGTACTTGTCTGCACAGACGGGGTTGGCAACTAAGTGCCGTGCAATGACAGAAGAAGAAGAAGAAGAAGAAGTAGAGGAAGAGGAGGAGGAAGAGGTAGAAGAAGAAGAAGAAGAAGAAGTAAGAATAAGAATAATAAGAAGCAGAAGAAGAAGAAGAATAAATGGCCAACAAACAGAGTCGAGTCTTGTGGAAATGCTAGAACGCTGAATGGATCAGGGCGCAACAGAAAAAAAGAAACAGTAGCGAGAAAAGGAGAAACACCAACAGCAGGGATGAAGGACCAAATAGAGGCAGACGTGGCCAAACAATAGCTGTGTGAGGAATGAGTGGTAGGGAGGATGCATGGGGTGAACAACACGGATACAGAAGCAAACTTTCAGGAAGGAAAAGCTGGGAAATTTGGAAGGAGGTGGGCTTGGGGGTGGTTGGCAGGAGGGAGATGCAGTTTAAAATAAATAAATATAAAGTGCTGGGGATTGTTAAGAAAATGAAAATGTTGATTACATAATGCAAAGGGCAGTCTTGAAATGTATCAGACAGAATGATCTGGGGTGGTAATAAATACGTATTCTTAGGGGGATAAATTTTGAATCCAAAGAGGTAGTGTCGAGAAATGTAGTGAAGCCTCATCTAGAATATTGTGTGCAGTTTGTCACGACATCTGAAGAAGGATATAGCTGCCATAGATCGGGTACAGCATCGGGCTACTCGATTGATTCAGGGGCGAGCACGACTAAGCTATGATGAATGGCTGAAAGAGACAGGACTTTATACATTAGAAAGGAGGCGATTACGAGGGGATATGATAGATGGATAATGACGGGTAGAAAATAAGTGCAGAAGAGTTTTTCAGCAGAATAGACAATGATAGGACTCGGGCCAATAGCCTGAAAATATAGATGGGAGTTTGGACAGTATTGAGGCAGGGGTCTTTCAGTTGGAATAATTAATGCATGGAATAGTCTTCCTAGAAAGGTAGTGGTAGCAGGAGGAGTAGATGGGTTTGAGTTAGGTTCCCAGAGGTACATGGATATTGGCAGAAATTGCAGGAAGCTTGTGTGTAGATTGGTGATGGTTTCTGTTATTAGTGCAACATAGGAATTAATGGCCAAATGGCCCCCTTCTTCACCAAAGTTCCTTGTATTCTAATGGATTCCACATTTGCATCTACTGATGAGACCTAATCTTTATTGTTAAACATACTGTGGAACGCTCATTGAGCCACGACCGGTGGAGCGTGGAGCGCTCGCCGGGCCATAACCCAGCTAATCCTCTGAAATATTTAAGCTGTCTCCATTCCTATCTCCTACATATCTCCCCCAGCCCACGGCCGATTCGGTGAATTGCAGTTTTGTATAGGTATGTCACATAGGGAGATCCTACCTGTGTCATTCGTGACACTAAACCAGTTCAGTATAAATGCTCTCATTACCTCTGCCATCGAAGGTGGACGGAGGTTATGTATTCACCCCCACACCTGTTTGTGAGCTGGATATCTCAAAAAGTTATGGACGGATACTGACGAAATTAGGTGGATAAGTTGGATGTATGACAAGGTCAAATCGATTCGGTTTCCATGAAAATTCAGATCTGGAACCGGATACGAAATTTTTTAAGTGATTTTTCACCATTGATAGATAGGGCCAAAAACTATATTTCCAGCACTGAAGTTCACCAGAGAGCAGGAATAGACTGCAAACACTTAACCATTTTTTGACGTTTTGGTCCAAATATCCGCACATGCTTTCACTACATCCATCTACCAGAACCCTACTTTCTCTGAGCAGTATACTCGTTGGGATTCCTACAGCTCCACAAGATACAAAATTGCCTTGATCAACATCCTTGTGAACAGAGCTCAGACGATTTGCTCACCTTGTAACCTTCCTGCTGAAATGGACAAAATCATGAACATACTCGGTGACGATGGGTATCCGGAGTATATAATCAAGAGATATGTGCCCAAGTTTCTCAACACGACAAAGGAGCACAAGATCGGTCCTGACAAATGCCCGGTATATATCAGGATGCCATGGAAAGGACAATCATCACGAAGGTTTGAAGAAGAAATCAAACATATGGTATCAAACACGTACCTGGCTGTGAAACCTCGAGTAATCTTCACCTCTGCTCACGTCAGTAAACAAGGATGTGCTGCCCACCTCACAAATCAGCAATGTTATCTTTGAGTTCAAGTGCCGATGTGAAGCTCCGTACGTGGGCCGTACAACCATAAGGTTGGCTGATCGTATCAAACAGCATGTCCTCCTGGTGATTCGAGGAAAGAACTTGGGAGTGAGGACTCAAACGGTATGAGCAGGTAAGAACGTTTAAGGACCGTCGGGCATTTCTTGTTCTTCTGCCATTGCACGGCACTTGGTTGCCAACCCCGGTTGTGCAGACCAGTACAATGCAGATATGTTTAAGATACTGAGTCGAGGTCGGAGAACGTCACATCTACGTATGTTAGAAGCAACCTTCATCCATTCCACGGGCTCTACATTGTGTCTTCAAAAGGAATTTGTACATTCTGTCATTCTCGTTCACCATGGAAGTATCAAAGGTGTTCCCCAGACCGCTGTCCATGGTTCTTACGCAAATGGTGAGTTCTTGGCTTTGGGGGAACCCCATCCCCCCTCCCTCCAAGGTGTTTGTGCAAATGGTGAGTTATCACTCTCTATGTAAATTATACTCCACTCCAGCCAATCAGAGCCAGAGATAGTGACGACTATGAGCCAACCAATGGGTGTTCAGATTACCATTTACATCATGAATGATGAACCAGTGTCAATCTTACATAGACATGCTTAGACATGCACGCTTTTTCACTTCCTTGTTTCTCTTGCTGTGATTTACCTTGAGAAGTACAGCACGAAAAGCTCCAGTTGATCTTAGTATGTCGTGTTTGTTTTTGTGTATTTTAAAGAACTGTAGTACCAAAACATCTGTTCATTAGGATTAGTGGTGAGATTAATTACCATTGGAGTTAGTGCTATTTTTGAGCTGAGGTTCAACTTGGAGTTAGTACTACATGACAGACATCAAGTATGGTTCCGGTAAATAGTTACGGTTACTGCTCAGATTAATGCGTGGGGTGAACCCAAGGTGTATTTGTACCAAGATTAGCCTTGTTCGTGGGTGCTGTAAGGCAATCCATCTTCATTTTATACCTATCATACCATACTTTGCTATACATTTTCATTTGTCCTTCCATATCTCACATTACGCGTTCAGCACCATCCCATTACTGTAGACTGCGGCCGTATGGAATCTGCTTCACGAAATAAGGTGAATCTGGGTCGATAAACATGGAGTTACGAGCACTGAGTTTTTGCATCCTCTCCGCATGGATCCTCGTAGATTGCACTTCACAGCATGAGTTTTAATAAGAGCCAGACAGGTATGTATAGCGCTCTTGCTGTTGTGCTACGGTTCAATAGTGATTTGTATTTCAGTAAAGTGTGCTTCTAGTCAACATTTTTCCAATGTTTTTGGTGTTGTACGAAATTTAAAAAAATACTCATTGCAGCCGGAATACTGGAATTTAATGGTGGTCATTTTATTCTGAACTGTTGCATTGCTATGGGTGCTTTTCGGGTTGACAGTCTCAAAATGTTAGAATGTTGATTACATATTTTCTTTAAAGTACTGAACATGCTCCATTTGTCGAGTTGGGGAAAACAAAATTCTCATCAATAAGTTTCCTCTCGAACATTTTAATTAGCAAAAACGAGAAGGCTCTCTCTAGGTAGAGCGCATACCCTCCGCCAGGCTGAACAGTATGGTTTCTATCCCACTGATAGGCCGAATCTGGATTCGGATCTGAACCAAAATCGAATCTGCTTGTTCTTGTCACCTAATCAACTCATCCACAAAGTTTAGTCATAACTCCTCCACAACTTTAAAATATGTTATATATCGCTTTTCGCCTGATCTCTCATTGGTGAATAATCACTTCAAAAATTAAATAATTCTCGTATACGAATCCCTATTCAGATATTCACAAAAATCTATTTGATTCGGTCTTGTCACACACCCAATCTGTCCACCAAGTTTCGTCCAAATCCGTCCATAACTTTTTGAGATATCGTGCTTATATAATCACTTTTCGCCTGATCACTCAATGGTGAAGAATCACTTCAGAAATTAAATAATTCTCACCTCCGAATCCATATTCAGATCTTTGCGAAAATCGAATAGATTCGGTTCTGTTCGAATGACCTGTCCACCAACCAAGTTTCGTCCAAATCCATCCACAACTTTTTGAGATATCCTGCCCTATATCGTTTTTGGCCCTATCTCCCAATGGTGAAGAATCACTTTAAAGATTCTAGTAGCCGGATCCGAATCCGGATCTTAACCAAAATCTAATCGTTTCATCCTCGTCACATACGCTACATCTCCGCCGAATTTCGTCCGAATCCATCCACAAAGTTTTGAGATATCTTGTTCACAAACAGACAGACAAACAGACAGGGGTGAAAACATAATCTCCATCCACCTGTGGTGGCGGAGGTAATAACCCCACAAAAAAAACAGATCAGTTTACAATTTGGAATCCTATTCAATGAAGACTATCAGCCTGAAATATTGTTGAAAACAGACATGAACCCAGAAGGTATACCGACCTTGAATGTGAATATGAATCAATTTGGCCCTGGATGCGACACACATTGGTTTACTTAACATATCAAGAGGATGCGAGCCAACAAAGGTCCTTTGTCATGTTAGGAAACAAAAGGCAGACTTGTCAAACATGGTAATCACACAATTACAAATACAAACACCAACATCCCTAAGGCTTTTTAAAAGGATGGATTTGCCATGTTATGCCGAATGCACTGTGGTGTCCCATGCAGGCATGAGGTCTTGGTGTTGTGACAATAACAGGGTGGATGAACATCCAGAAGGAAACACCTCGTGAATGCAAAAGGTTTCAAAGGTAACAATATCAATTGTTCACCCGATACGACTGTTCAATATGCACTGTTTTTACAAATCGATAAAGGGAATATAGGAATATCCATCAAAATTATAAGCTTGCGCTTTGCTTCACGACAGATAATTCGTATTAAAATAGAACGAAAATTAAATAACAAAGTTTGAATCTGAAGGGGCTAACTGTTCAAACACAAGGTATATTTAAAAGGATTGACAAGTCATCTATGGAAGTAAAATTATGCACAAGAGCACAAATAGATGACATAATTTAAATTATGCGTTACATGAACAAGGCTGCTCTTCGAAATGCAATGCTTACCATGCACTAGTGAGTGCTCCTTTGCCTTGTGACAACGCAAGTCGATAGACGGCTTCTCCCCCTTCTTCTTCTTCGTTTTCGACGACTCCGAGATGTAGCCTTTTGCTTTTCGCTGTCTGAATGCAGCAAGCTGTGCAGGAAAGCGAAGGAGAGGTATAGAGTGAGATACGTGAGGAATATGCAGCACCACAACACGAGCATGGCTCTCGGCCAAGGGTATGGGCAGCGGGAACGACGGCATCACCCAGACAGTACTGGCTTTGCAAGTCCGATGTCCCCCCCCCCCCCCCCCCCCCTCCCCACCTCCCACCCTCCCTGACCCAGACTCGAGGGTATGCAAAGACCAAGCTCAACAAGAAACCCTACCCTAAACTCTCCTACATAATCAAAACCATTGGAGAGCTACATAGAAAAATACCAGCAAAAGAGAAAATATAAAACCATCCCCAAATGTTCCATCTTCCCCAGAATACGCTGACATTTGCTGCTTCAGCAACAATCCCTTCTCCCCACCCTTTGTTAACCCCACCCTCCCCTCAAACACACATGAATCCATAAAGCTTTGAGAGGATTTTCGGTGTTAGATGCAAAGCTATGGAAGAAAAAGAGTGATATGGAACAGCCTTAACAGAAGAGCCACGCATTCCAAACATAGGGCAGATGGATGCATTCAATATATCAAATGCATAATCATTTTTTATGAGCTCATGAAACGACATTCTCTGCAAAATGTTTGGCAAATAACATAGAAATAAAAAACAATTAATTACAAGGTAGCACGGGAACCAAAAGGATCATTGCAACAGATCAAGTTTTGCAATGTGAAGCACTGTACCAGGATATCAAAGTATTTTTTTTTCTTTTTGTAATTGGACGCTCGGCCATGTTAAAAACGTTTTTAAAATCGAAATATCAAACATTTGGACACACAATGCTCAAAGGCATTCATGTGGAATGATGGTCTACAATATGCAGAGCGATTTGTTGCATTTTCACACACATGCCTCAGAGCAAGTGCTGCCTGCACAAGGGCCCTGCCAAATCTCACCTTCTGCCAACAAAGTACACAATAATGCTTTGCAGTGTAAATGGATTCAATAATTACAGCATTATATAACAAAAAAAATAATTGGGCCAAGTGTCATAAAATCCGCACATACTTTTCTCAAATATCATAGTGCAGCAAGGCATCCGTGCCTAACCATGCCTGGCCTACTCAAGCAGATAATGCACTCGTCACTACATTATGATACACATGCAACCACGATACACTTATTACCTACGAGCAAAGGTACCCGGGATTGCCGGGCAATGCAAGGTTGCTTCGCTGATGGGAATATTAATAGAGGGGAGGGGGAGAGAGAGGGTATGAGGGGAAAGAGAGAGAGGGGTGGAGAGAGAGGAGGGAGGGAGAGGGGAAGGGGAAAGAGGAATGGTGGAAGGGAGAGTGGAGGAGAGAGGGAAGGAGTGGAGAGAGACAGAAGGGTGGAGAGAGAGGCGGGGAAGGGGAAAGAGGAAGCGCCGTGTCCGTGTCAGCGCCGTGTCCGTGTCAGCGCCGTGTCCGTGTCAGCGCCGTGTCCGTGTCAGCGCCGTGTCCGTGTCAGCGCCGTGTGCATGCCGTACAATAGTCGTGGCCAAAAATATTGGCACCCTTGCACTTTTTTCAAATTAATGCACCATTTCTTCCAGAAAATTGGTGAATTAAAAAAGCTTTTGGTATCCACATATGTATTTATTTGGTTTGCAGTGGAACAAACAAAAAAAGCTGAAAAAATTACGAAATCTTAGCTTATTCCACAGAGAAATCCTAAAATGGCCTGGACAATATTGTTGTGGATATGAGGATTGTATTTTTTTTATTGTGTGTTTTATTAATATTGCTTGATTCTGGACCCTCCTGCCTCCAGTGTTGTGTAAAGGTCAAAGGGCGTCCCATAATTAGTCCATAAAGCATACACGTCAGCCAATCATAGATTTCCCCCTGGTTGATAGTTATATCTTTATTATGTGTATTAGGGTAAGGCCTTGTCTTCCATTAAGATGACACTCCATTGCACTGCATTGAATAAGAGTAGATCCCCTTCCTTTCACTTTCCCCTTTCATCATTGCCAAGCCTCGATTGCCAATTACATCCCCTCCAAAACCACCATTGAACATGTGCTCGGGTCGGGGAAGAAAGGCGTGCCCGCCCGTCGTCATCAAGGGCGGAGCCAGAGGGTCACGGGACCAACCAGGGCCGAGGTGAGCACACCGAGGGGCGTGTCCTGAAGGCCGGCGGCTTGATCGCCGGAGGCGCTATAAAAGCGCGCGCGCAAGAAGAAAAGTGGTTGCGTTGAGTTGTTGGTGGTGAGGAGTGATTGGACCAAGAGAGAGAAGGGAGATCATCCAGCAGCGATTCTTGTTCAAAGGAGATCATCCAGGGAAGCACAAAGCCTGCTATTCGTCGCCTTGCTCGCCAAAGTTGGACCAAGCAAGAGAGTTGGGCAAGAAGCAAGCACGTTGTTCAGTTGTGTGGTTGGACCAGACGAGTCCTGGCAAAGCACGCGACGTCCCCAGAGCAGCCGCAGCCACAGCAGCAACGACAGCAGCGTGGGGCCTTGACGGCAGTTCCGGAGCAGGGCCGCGAAGGAACGGCGGCTGCCAAACGCGCCGATCGTGCTGCAGTACCGGTGGACCTTCCTCTCCCTCCAGCCATCCACCTCCCGCCAGTCCTATCATCATTCCCCGCGTGAGTCTGTCTTTGTTTGTTCTGTCCTGGGTATTTAATTAAGTTTGTATAAGCTAGGTTGCACTGTCTAAAATCTTCTGTAAATTATTTTATTATCTTTCCTTCTCCTTGGTTACTTTGAGCCTGTATATAGTAGGAATAAATTTAGTAGTATTTTCAACCTTTTTTTTCGTCTTCTTCTTCTTCTTCACATCCGTGTCGCTTTTGTCTTTTCCATATTGAATATCTGTGGCGCGATCCGGCCAACGTTCGGGAATCGGGTTAGTCGGGGTAGCTGTTAGGCCGCGGTGCCATCCGCTCGGCAAACCAACATCCGTATCCGCGGGCCGTAACAATTGGTGTCAGGAGTGTCGGATTCGGACCTGGGACTAAATTTATTTAGCCCAAATTTTGGAACACCAATTGTACTATTGGCCGTAACAATTGGTGTCAGGAGTGTCGGATTCGGACCTGGGACTAAATTTATTTAGCCCAAATTTTGGAACACCAATTGTACTATTGGCCATAACAATTGGTGTCGGGAGCGGGGTCGGACCTGAAGCGCGCGTAACGCGCTCAAAATTACAAGCTGCTGAAATTGTTTTAAAGAAAAAAAACCGAATTTTGAAATCGCGCCATGGCTAGTCAAGGCGATCGGATGCAGGTGGGTGAACTAGGAGAGGGGTTAGAAGTAACCCAGGATCAGAGGGAGGAGAACAATGAGGAGGTGGTTGAGGAGGTTTCAGGCGCGCAAAATGGCGCCTCGCACATGGCTACGGCGGCCGCACCCGCTGCACAAGTGGGAGAGATGGCCCAAATGCAGGCCCTCATGGAGCAATTTATGGCGCAAATGCAGGCGTCCCTCAACCTGCAGAGGGACGAGACGAGGGCTCAGAGTGAGCAATTGGGGGCAATGAGGGACGAAGCGAGGGGTACCAGTGCCCAAATTGGGAAAATAGACAGCAAATTTGAGGGATTAGACAGCAAATTTGAGGGATTAGACAGCAAATTTGAGGGATTAGACAGCAAATTTGAGGGATTAGACAGCAAATTTGAGGGGTTAGACAACGGGATAAAAGAAGTAAAGAATGGGTTAGCGGGGCTAGAAAATAGGATGGAAGACAAATTGCGGGCAATAGGGGAGCAATCCGCCCGGGAAATCAAACAGATGGGGAACCAGATAGAGGAGGTGAAAATCGGGGTAGAAGCCAAATTGGATGCTCAGAGGGATGAATTAGGACAGATGAGAGTGGCATCTACAAAAGAGATGGAGGAGATGAAGGAGGAGATACGACGAGGTGTAAGTGAGGAGGTCTCGGGGGTACGCGAGGAGGTAAAGCGAGGGGAAAAGCGTGTGGAGAAAGAGGTGAGAAATGGGACGGCAAAGTTACAAGGGGGCATAGAGGCCCTGACAGAGGAGGTGGAACAGCTGACGGTGGGACAGACGGAGTTAGCGGAGCAGGTACAAAAGAACACTGCGGTACTAGGAGGGTTAAAAGCGACACAAAGAGACATCAAGGACGACTTGATAGCGACGAAGAGGCAATGTCAGATGGTAAGTGAGGGACTGACAACGAGGTTGGACGAGGTGACAGAAGTAATGGAGACGAAGGACCGGGAGGTGAGGACGCACATAGAGACGGTCAATGTAGCCTTAGAGGACGAAATTGAGGAGACGCACCGGGAAATAAAAGAGGTGAAGCAAAAGTTAGAGAAGGTGGAAGAGGGGGTGAGTGAAATTAAGAAGAGACGGACAGAAACTAAGAGAGAAATACAGGAGGAGGTGATGGAATATGTACAAGGTCGGTGCTCAAATCGTGATGATGTGCTCGCTGACCAAATAAAGAGTTTGCAGGTGGCGAAGGAGGTGCGGAGACGAGGTGCCAAGGTGAGTGGCGATATATGCGGAAATGTATATGATGTGAGGGGAGCTTCAGTCGGCTTGGGGGTTGCTTTGGATCCGGGTGTTCGTGAGAGGCCGTTGGTGAAGTGTGCGACAGGTACGGAGTGCGAAAGAGGAGGTGTGCGAGAATGTCCGACTCTGGGGTGTGTGAGGAAAAAGTGCGCGCCGAGGAGTGAGTGTGCCGTCGAGAGTGAGTTGGTTGTTGCGCGTGTGTGAGGGGGCACATGGAAGCGCGGGATGGGGAGTGTTACAAGGGATGTAACGGAAGCATGCACGCCTGTGGTGAGTGTTACAGAGGGTGTAACGGGAGAGTGTGCGCAAGAGGATGCGCGAGAAAGGTGTGTAATGGACGGGTGCATGAGGAAAGAGTGCGCTGTCAAACGTAAGGAAGAATGCACACCTGTGGTGAGTGTTACGGAGGGTGTAACGGGAGAGTGTGCGCGAGAAAGGTGTGTAACGGACGGGTGCATGAGTACAGAGTACGCTGTCAAGAGTAAGGGTGAGTGCGTGACCGAGTGTGGAGGTGAGAGTAGTAAGAGTGACACGGAGCGTGAGTTGGTTGTGGCAGGTGAGAGAGGATGTACACCTGGAATGGAAGGATGCACACCTGGAATGGTAGAGCGTGTGTGGGAATGCACACTTGAGTTAGTAGTAAGGCACGTGGTTGGGTGTGCAAGTGAGACCACACCTGTGGTTGTCACCGAGGAGGTGACCGAGAAGAGGGCGCGAAGGTGTGTTGGTGAGGTGTGCGAACAACGAGTGTGTGCAAAGGTGTGCGGTGGTCAGGTGTGTGACCAAGTCTGTGAGCGAAAGAACGAGTGCAATAGCGAAGTACGCGGGGTGTACGGGCGGCGTTGGAGCACCGAGCTCGGTGAGGGTGAAAGGGGTAGCGTATGCGTGTGAGCATGCAGGTGAAGCATCGACGGTAACCGGGTTACCGGTTAGAGCGACTTATAGCCGAATCTGGCCCTCGGTGCGCGCCGGGCAGCTTCGCGTGCCGCGAGGACCAGCGGGGATCCGAACCACGGCGGTTTCGAAAGAACCGCCATACGCGATCCACGCCGGGCCGCGCTTTGAACGGCCGCGTCCGAGCTCCACTAGGCGGAGCGGGCAGCCCGATAGGAAGGGTCGTCATGGCGACCCCCTTTTGTTGAGGCGTTCCGGCAGGTCGAGATCGGGCCATTGGATGGCTCCGTGCCGAGGTGGTGCGTGGGATCTCGGCCCGTGTAAGCCCCCGTCCCTGCACCGAATGCCGGACGCATCCAACCGCCGGCACCAAGCAACCCGCATTCATTGCTCGGCTTTACGAAGCAGAGCTTTGGAAACGAATTGGCGCACCGAGAGGCTCAAGTGAGTAGACGGGTGATGATGAGGATAGTGTTTTGGACCCGAAATTAGAAAAAAAAGCAAAATTTGAGGATTGGCAGTAAGGATTGGCAGACGATTGGCAAATTTTTGATTTGTTGCATTTGGACGAGCAAAATTGGTAGTGGCAGATGCCCGATGTGGTGGGATGGCAACTCTGTCATCCCTCACAGCGGGGGCAAAGGAGCACTAGATTTATGGGGTTTGACAGTGAAAACTAGCCCGGGAGGGTTAGGATAAAATGATAGGGACCTAGAAGATGACCTTAGGTAACGTTAAGATTAGTTAGTGACAATGATACCTGTAGTGGGGATGCAGGTAGGTTAGTGTGGATGATAATGACATGGTATGTGCTTAGTTTAAAGGGAAGACGGGGAGCACTAAGTTAGCAGGGCACCAGGTAGATTAGATGATGCCGTGTGTAAGGAACAGGTGTGATTGCACAGGTGTGCAACTGAACAGGTGTATGGAGCAGTGTTTGAGTGAGTGATGGTGATGAGTATTGTGCTGACCAAATGGTCCAGGAAGGAAGGAGGGTGCAGGTGGCACCAGGTGTGATTGCACAGGTGTGCAACAACAGGTGTATGGAGAATGGTTGTGTGGAATAAATGGTAGTGTGGAATATCTGGAGTATTGGAATGGATGGTCGTGGAGTGAGTATGGTGGAAACTATGGAGTGGAGTGGATGGTGCGAAGGTGTGAATGGGGGAAGGATGGACCCCCATCACGAATACCCGGGGAGGGTAGTGTAAGTGTTAGGTAGAGGGTATAGGTAAATTGTGGTTGGATATTGGCATCTGTGGTGCGGGTGGAAGAATGGTGATTGGATGGGTGCATTAGTGTTGTGGAAATGGCTGGGCGTGTAGCCTGTTAGTGTGTGTAGTTGGTTTGGGCACTCTACCACTGTGAGGATGTCGGCCAGGTGAGGCCGCAGGTGGGCTCTGGGAGCCGGTAGAGTTGTTGTGGATGGGGCCCGAGGATCCGGAGAACGGACCCGGGTAGCCCAGTGCCAGAGGGCACCGAGGGGTGACAGAGCCAGGAGGGGCCTTCCCCAGTTAGATAGGTTAGGTGAGGAGCTAGGTAAGCTCGGGTGGCAACTGCAGTGGTGGAGGTGTGCAGGTGGGTAGACCTGCTGGGAGAGCGACACGACCCAGCCCGGAAATTGTGCAAGGGCACCGGGAGATGCATCGGGGGAGTGAGACCCCAAATTGATGAAGCACCACAGTTTGGTCAATGGGAATTTGGTTCTTAAAACCATATAGAGTAAGTTGGCCAATGGATTGGCAGGGGAAAGACCCCAGGTAGTGTAAAGTGTGTTAATGTCATTTAGAGGACTAGGGCATGCCCGTACTATATCTATATCTAAAATTATATCCCCCCCTCTATTTACATGAAATGGTTTGGTCCATGAAATGTTTTGGTTCATTCGCAACGCCAAAGCGAACGGCGAACGCTTTACATGAAATGGTTTGGTGCATGAAATGTTTTGGTCCATTCGCAACGCCAAAGCGAACGGCGAACGGCTTGCGAGTACAGTGACAATCCCCCCGGGGTTTTTATTAGTTTTAAAACATCGTTTAACGCCAACATAGCGCCAACATAGTTTGCAAACGTGAAATAAATGAATACGCTCTCAAATGTGCCATCCGAGGCAGAGTGTGTCCGCCACGTTCGGCACACGCGATAGCTCGCTGCTCTCTGATTGGTTGAATCGTTTTTTGGACATAGCTCGGTAAGTAATTGTCCGATTAATATGAAACCTTGAAAAGGCACATCCTCGGGTCCCCAGCAATATACCTGGCAAGTTTAAAGTATATCGGACCCGTGGTTGTCGAGAAACAGCGGTCACAGACAAACAAACGTACAAACGTACAAACGTACAAACGTACAAACAAACACACAGAGATTACTGGAATTATAGATAGATAGTTAGGATTAGGAATCTCCTCGCACCATCTACATCCACTCACCTGGGATGACGTACCTCCACACCATGCCATATTTTATTATTTTTATTTTTGATGCAAATGTTTTGGATTGTGAGACGCATCATGACGTGGGTGTGACATTGTGCTTTGTTGTTCCATCTCTTCCTCCTTATGAGGATTGATGATGAATTTGGTGATGGCAAATTGTGGATAGAGGGATTGTGAAGACGAATTTGGTGTAGGGGAAATATGGGGAAGACGTGACAGTAGTGACGAATTTGTAAATGTGTAGATTGTTGTACATATGGGGTAAGGGCAAGGGTAGTGTAGGTGACATGGGGGGGTGATGTACGGTAGGGACGAGCTTTTCTCACTTCGCTCTCCGTACGCACTTCGCCTTGCATTGCCTTATTGATGTGTACCCTTGTGACCTTACCCCTTGCTCATCTGTCTCTCCCCCCCTTTGTCTCCCACATGAGGACCTGTGCACCACTGGGCGCCGAGGGGAGCGTGCGTGAGTCCGCCATTGTGCGCCCGGAACTCCCAGAACCAGCTGTCTGCATCGATGCACCACATGATGGACCAGATGTCTGTGGCCGAGCAGCACTTATGGACCCCATGGGTTGGGGCATGGCCCCTCTGCTGGAACCGGCCATGAAGGCCCGAGATCTTGCTGGCGGACCTTGATCACAGGGCACCGATGCCCCACAGGTGAACCACACTAGTCGGCCCCTGTGGGCCATAAATAAAATAAAAATGGACACGTTTGGGCAAGTTTTATTGCAAATAGGCCGCCAGCAAAGAAAATGACAACATCTGGAAGAGACCAATAGCCAGCAGAGGGAGCCGAAGAGCAAGAGACCACCTGCAGGGTTAGGGGTTGTTTTTATTTTCATGACCAGTGATGACTGTGCACCGATTGGTGCTTGAGGGTGTGTTGGTGCGTTTTGGGTGCTTTCATGCAGGGCAGACTCTCTCCCCCCCCCCCCCCCCCCAAAAGAACAATCACAGGCCCTGGGTTGCGTTTTGTAAATAAAATAGCGTCATTGTAAATAATGCTCCCCACCGTCAGTGTATAGTTTCAAGACCATTCCGCAATTCGGTTAGCTGTGGGCGTGAGTCTGTTAGGTAGGGTGCAATGGAGCAGCGGGACATATTTATTTATGTTTTAAAACTGTCGCACTCAGGGTCAAGTTAAAAGTAGAGGGAACTACACCTACGTGTCACACTAAATTAAAGTTATAGGCCCGGAACGTGCCTAAGAGTAGGAGGGTGCAGTGCTGTGGATATGAGGATTGTATTTTTTTTATTGTGTGTTTTATTAATATTGCTTGATTCTGGACCCTCCTGCCTCCAGTGTTGTGTAAAGGTCAAAGGGCGTCCCATAATTAGTCCATAAAGCATACACGTCAGCCAATCATAGATTTCCCCCTGGTTGATAGTTATATCTTTATTATGTGTATTAGGGTAAGGCCTTGTCTTCCATTAAGATGACACTCCATTGCACTGCATTGAATAAGAGTAGATCCCCTTCCTTTCACTTTCCCCTTTCATCATTGCCAAGCCTCGATTGCCAATTACATCCCCTCCAAAACCACCATTGAACATGTGCTCGGGTCGGGGAAGAAAGGCGTGCCCGCCCGTCGTCATCAAGGGCGGAGCCAGAGGGTCACGCGACCAACCAGGGCCGAGGTGAGCACACCGAGGGGCGTGTCCTGAAGGCCGGCGGCTTGATCGCCGGAGGCGCTATAAAAGCGCGCGCGCAAGAAGAAAAGTGGTTGCGTTGAGTTGTCGGTGGTGAGGAGTGATTGGACCAAGAGAGAGAAGGGAGATCATCCAGCAGCGATTCTTGTTCAAAGGAGATCATCCAGGGAAGCACAAAGCCTGCTATTCGTCGCCTTGCTCGCCAAAGTTGGACCAAGCAAGAGAGTTGGGCAAGAAGCAAGCACGTTGTTCAGTTGTGTGGTTGGACCAGACGAGTCCTGGCAAAGCACGCGACGTCCCCAGAGCAGCCGCAGCCACAGCAGCAACGACAGCAGCGTGGGGCCTTGACGGCAGTTCCGGAGCAGGGCCGCGAAGGAACGGCGGCTGCCAAACGCGCCGATCGTGCTGCAGTACCAGTGGACCTTCCTCTCCCTCCAGCCATCCACCTCCCGCCAGTCCTATCATCATTCCCAGCGTGAGTCTGTCTTTGTTTGTTCTGTCCTGGGTATTTAATTAAGTTTGTATAAGCTAGGTTGCACTGTGTCTAAAATCTTCTGTAAATTATTTTATTATCTTTCCTTCTCCTTGGTTACTTTGAGCCTGTATATAGTAGGAATAAATTTAGTAGTATTTTCAACCTTTTTTTTTCGTCTTCTTCTTCTTCTTCACATCCGTGTCGCTTTTGTCTTTTCCATATTGAATATCTGTGGCGCGATCCGGCCAACGTTCGGGAATCGGGTTAGTCGGGGTAACTGTTAGGGCCGCGGGGCCTCCGCTCGGCAAAACCAACATCTTATCCGCAGTCCGTAACAATATTATTGGCACCTTTTATAAGTTTTTAGAAATAATTAGATTTCAAACAGGTGATTCTCCTTTACTTTGGAATTGAACTCACCTCTGGTGAGTTGCAAGTGCCTGCAATATTTTTAAAATCACTCATTCAACCAGTATGAATAGGGAAAAGGAGTCATTCTGCTGTTTTGTGTCTCTATGTGTACCGCAATGAGCATGGAGAAAATAAAGAAAACCAGATAATTGGCTGAGGAGGTCAGACACAAATTGTAGCCAAGCATGGACAATCTCACGGCTACAAGTCCATCTCCAGAGACCTTGATGTTCCTGTGTCCACCGCATGCAATGTTGTCAGGAAGTAAAAGGCCCATGGCACTGTAGAAATCTTCCCTGGACGTGGCCGAAAGAGAAAAATTGATTGAAGTTGGCAGCGAACGATTGTTCAAATGGTGGAGAAAGCACCTCCATCAACTGCCAAACAGATTCAAGCTGACCTTCAGACACAAGGTATGACAGTTTTAACTCGCACCATCCATCACCAACTCAATGAAAGGGGGTTCTGTGGTAGAAGGCCCAGGAGGACCCCACTGCTGAGAGAGACATAAGAAAGCCAGACTGGAGTTTTCCAAAACACACCTGAAAAACCCAAAATCCTTCTGGGAGAATGTCCTGTGGACAAATGAGACCAAATTGAAGCTTTTTTGGCAAGCACATCATCTCCATGTTTACAGAAAACAATATAAAGCCTTTGAAGAAAACAACACCTTCCCTACAGTCAAACATGGAGGAGGTTCAGTGATGTTTTGGGGTTGCTGTGCTGCCTCTGGCACTGGGTGCCTTCAATGTGTGCATGGCATCATGAAATCAGGAGATGCCCAAGGCATTCTGGAGCACAATGTTCAACCCAGTGTGAAAAAGCTGGGTCTCCGTCAAAGGTCATTGGTCTTGCAGCAGGACAATGACCCCCAAACACACTTCAAAAAGCACCCGGGAGCAAACGCTGGACTGTTCTGAAGTGGACAGCAATGAGTCCAGATCTAAATTCCATTGAACACCTGTGGGGAGATCTGAAAACAGCAGTTGGTAGAAGGCACCCTTCAAATCTGTGAGAACTGGAGTGGGGAGGGGGCAAAGTAAAAAAAACAAAAACATATGGACACTGCTAGGACTTCCAGGAATGAAGTCGGTATTTCAAAAAAGTGGATCTGGGGTGAATTAACGGGGGTAGAAAAGATCAAGGTTTTGGATAGGGGAAGATAAGACATGGTGGTGAACAGCTGTTTTAAAGACCTGGAGGGAGGAGTGGGATTGAAGAGAGTGAGGGAGTTTATTCCACAGCTGGGAGTAAAGAGGAATGAAAGAGTGAAGGTGAATAGAGAGTCTTTATTTTTGCAGTTTAACCATAAGAGGGTTGCTGGCAGATCTTGTGCGACCTGTATGAATATTTGGGGGACAGGGCACAGTCAGAGCTGGGTGAGCTAGGCCGGAGAGGAGTCGGTAGAAGACCTAAAGACCACCAACCTGCCTGCGGTGTGTGAATGGAAGGCCTTCGGAGTTATCTTCATCGCGGGAGATTCCAATGATTCTGAAAGCTTTGGTTTCAACAGCGTGAAGCCGAGCGAGGTGTGAGGCAGGAGCACAGGCCCAGAGCGGAGAACAGTATTCCATTGAGCTGTGGATGAAAGCCTTGTATATGGTGAGGAGCTCAGGTGTGCCAAGGAAGGACTTCGCACGATGGAGGATGCCAAGTTGGCGACTGGCTTTCGAGGCCAGCTTGGAAATGTGGTTTTCCCCAGGAAAGATCATGGCAGATAGTGAGACCCAAAAGCTTGAGTGACAGAACTTCTTGGAGAAGATTGTCGAGAAAGTATATGGGAGGGTTGTCCAGTCGGTCTTTTCGGAGAGTCAAAGTAAGAGTTTGAGATTTGTCAGGATTGAAAGACATGTTCCACTTGTTTAACCAGTCTGTGATTTTGTCCAGGTCTGCAGAGAGTGAGGAGGCTGCAGACTGCTGATCTGAGGGATGAGGTATGGAGCGGCAGAGAGTGGAGTCATCAGCAAAGAGATAGAGAAGATTTTCCAGAGAGTCGGAGAGATCATTGATGAAGGCCAGAAAAATGACAGGGCCCAGAACACTGCCTTGGGGAACTCCAGCCTGAACAGGAAGGGGAGATGAGAGAAAACCATTCAGGGCCACACATTGACTACGACCAGAGAGGAAGTCCGCAGGCCATGAGTGGAGATTTCCATGGATACCATAGGAGGAGAGTTTGGTGAGCAGAGCGGGGTGCCAGACCGTATCGAAGGCACGTGATATGTCAAGGGAGACAGCTCTGATTTCCTGTTTGGCATTAAGGACCTCGATCTATTGTTGAGACAGCAGAAGCAGCATGTCCAGAGTAGAGTGACCTGGCCTGCATCCAATTTGATGATCCGAGATCAAGCCATTGGAGAAGAGGAAGGATTTGATGTCAGAAGCGATGATTAGTTCCATGACCTTGCTGATAATTGGGAGCAGGCTGATTGGTCTGTAGTTGCAAGGATCTGTTTTTGCACATTTTTGTGTAAAGCGGTTATGTTGGCTGATTTCCAAGCAGATGGCAGATGACCTTCAGCAAAAGAGAGGGTGAAGAGAACAGAGAAAGGGTGAGACAGAGTGGCAGAGCAGGATTTTAGGACACGTGGGCTGATGCCGTCTGGTCCAGTTGCAGAATCAGAGTCGAGGTTTGACAAAAACTTCTCCAACTGGTCAGGAGAGGACACAGAGTCCCGGAGTAGCTGGGTTCAACTGGGAAAGGTGGGTACAGAGAGAGATGGGTTCAGGACACAATATTTTGAGGCAAACACAGAGTTGAGGCATGCCGCTTTGTCACGTGCGGTGTCAACTGTGTAGCCATTTGCGGTAAAGGAGGGGATGGAGCGGGAACAAACACCAGAAACAGATTTGACCAGACGCCACCAGGATTGGGAAGAGGGAGACAGGTTTGAGAGTTCAGTCTTGAGAGTGGAGAGAGATTGTTTCCTGGCTCTCCTGAGGGTGGACACACACTTGTTCCGAGCTGTGTGAAAGGAACTGAGATTTCCTTCATTTGGATTAGCCTTCCATTAGGTGAAGGCAAGTTGCTTCATGACAACTGCCTCACCACAAGCTTCAGTGTACCATGGACGGGAGGAAGGGTATGACAACTGAAGACGAGATGGGATAAATGGGTGCATGAGAGAGAGCAGTTTACTTTGGCAGAATTCCCAGGAAGAGTTGATGTCAGAGGCAGTAGGGATGGGAGACCAGTCCAGATTCATTGATGGCTGCTTGAAAACCGTGCCAGTCAGCCTGAGTGAAACGCCAGACTCGTCGGCACTGAGGAGGCTCTCTGAGAATGGCCAGAAAGATGTCCACTATAACAAGGAAATTATCAGAAGAACCGATTGCAACAGAAGAATAGCAGCAGACATTTGCAGGGACGTGAGTCATAACCAAGTCTCGAAGAGAAGATACTCCATTGACTGAGATCCGGGTTGGGAAATCCGGGAATTACAGATTGTGTCAGTCCCAGTGAGTCGCAGAAGTCCTTTGCTGAGGTGCCATGGTTGGTGTGAGAGGAACCCACACCCAGCCAGCTGGCATGATGACAGTTGAAGTCGCCACATATAAGGAAGAGAGAGTTGGGATGAGTGGATAGAAGTTGGTCCATGTTGTCAGACAGGGAGATGCATAGAGTCATCACTGTTTGGAGGACGGTACAGAACACATGAACAAAAGGTGGGAGCGGAGAGGAAGCCGTAGCCAGAGGTACTCCTGGGGGTGGGGTGGAGAGGGCAGTGCAAGGAGAGTGAGGAAGGGAGATTTTCATAAAGATAGCAACCCCACCACCAGGACGAGGCTCAGGTCTATCATACCGGAGGAGGGAGTAACCAGGAAGAGATATTATGGAATCAGAGACATCTTGAAGGAGGAAAGTTTCTGTTAAGCAGATTACGTCTGGTTTGTCAGAAGCAACCTGTGTGTAGAGATGAATCAGGTTTGAGCGAAGGCCCCAGATATTTGAGGTCCATACCGTTAAGGAAGAGGGAGGGGGAGCATCGGCTACAGGACAAGGGAGGGGAGGGGTATGGAAAGATGAGGAGTGAGAGGGGGAGGTAGGGAGAGCTGTTGATAGTGTGTCAGACATTGCAGAAGAGTTAGGAGAAAGGGAAGGATGAGGAGGACAAAAAGTTTGATGGTGATGGGATGAGGGACAGTGAGGAGCTGTTTGGGGGGGGTGGGGGGGGGGTGGGGGTGGCAGAGCAAAGTCGAAGGTTGGAGGAAGTGGAGGTATGTGATGGAAGAGAGAGGAAGTGGGGAGGAGGTAGCTTTGAGGCGGATGGGGGAGGGGGGAGAATTGGAGAAAAATAGTTGGGGGGGGGGGGGAAGATTAGAAAGGGAGGGGTGGGGGGGGGGAGTTTTGATGGGGAGGGGTGAGGGCGAAGTTTTGAAGGGGAGGGGGGAGTTTACGTTGGGAGGGGCAAGGGGGGAGCTTAGGAGGGGAGGGGTGAGGGAGGGGCTTTAGAAAGTGGCTGATTAATGAAAAACGAACATTTATTACAAACTGGGTTTATTGTGATTTTAAAGTCAGATATCCGTTTGAAAACGATAGGGGAGGGGTGGAATGAAGATGAGTTTAGAGAATGTAGAAAGGAATGACTAAGAGATTGAATGTTTTTTTGAAATGGAATGATTTGATGAGGAAATTGAAAAAAACCCTTTTAAATCGGAAGAAAAACAGCATGTTGTAATAAACCACTGAATAAAACACTGCAGGGAAAGGTTTAAACATATTTAAACAAAACTGTGAAAAACAATCTGGGAAAAGTCCCTGAAGTGAGGGTGTGGATCTGAGAAAGGAGAAAGGGTTAAATGAGATGGAGGAAACTATAATTGGAAAGGCGAGTTTCGGCAGGAGATGGAAGGAAGAGGTGGAAGAAAAGGAGATAAAGGGAGTGGGGCGAGACAACAAGCTCACGTGGGGGCCCGCGAGGAGAGAAGGAAATAATCAAAAAATAATAATTTTATTTAAAATGTTAGACAAAGGGTAAATGTTCAGGGAAGTTAGGGGGAGAAGAGAAAATCTAAGAAATAAGCAATACGGCGAAGGAAATAATTTAAAATTCACAAAACACCGACGGGGGAAGGGAAGTCTCAAGTTACCAGGCCCTGCCCGCGGTGCGAACAGAAAACGATTAATTATACACAAGTCTGCACGAATTGCAAATCAACACTAACTAGAAACACACCGTAACACATACACAATAAAATACCGAGTGGAAATTTGACAAAGACACGAATGGGAAAATACTTAAAACTTTGATGCCGTGCAGAGGTCGAAGTCGCTTCCTTGCTTGAGGGACCGGAAGCGATAGGATTTAATGTTAGGATAGGATAGGGCCAAAGCTGGCTGTATTACCTGCTGCCACCGGCCATGTGCCACTTCTTGCTTGTTCATGGGCCATAAAGACCCGAAGACCAATGATTCATGGCCAAATGGACCAAGTGTCCTTTCATTTTATTGCTTCTTGGGCCAAGGTTTATTATGAAGGCCACACGGGTCAATAAGACACCTGTTAGTGAGGTCATGTGGGCCTTTGTGCAATTGTTTTGGGCCCTCCAGTTCACAAAAAGCTCATATTGTAGAGGTGCCATTGGGCTATTAGGATGAAGTAGGAATATGGGGGTAGTGTTGCGGTGTTGAGGGTTTGAGCCGAGCGGCGTTGAGGGTTTGAGCCAACGCTAGCGAACGGAGGTCACTAGCGAATTTTTGGGTTTCCCAGGAAAGGGATTCCTGCGACAGAGTTGTTATCGCTGTGACAGATCAACCTGCGTGTCAGGTTTTGCGGTCGATTCCGAAGAGAATCGGTGGACTGCCGTTACGTCTCGAGTACGGCCGTCGGCCATTTTGACTCGCGCGCTTGGTGCGTCGAGCAAGGTTTCTTTGCTTCACTTCAGCCTTTGCGTGTCACGCAAGGTTTTTCTTTGCTTCACGTCAGCCGTTTTCACCGCTTTCAGACGTATCTGGTGTGTGTGTGTGCAACGCGGATATACCTGAAGGTAAATCTGAGGTTTGCCGACTGCGAGCTGTGGAACGTCCATACCCGAGGGTGTGATTTCCCAGTCGCCTGGAGGGCGCCTTGGGATTTCCCAGTCGCCTTGAAGGCGCCTTTGTGCAGCTTTGGCCGCGTGACTGTGACTGTCATTCGAACGGGATTCTGATCGCGATTGGACATCGTTCTGCCGATCGCTGGAGCGAATCAACTTGGGTTTGAAACCGGGAAAGAGACATTGGGAATGTTCTTGGTTCACTCACTTGGAGCACAGTGAGTTATACGTTACGAAACTGATGGTACCATCATAGGATATATTGATTGTACTTTTGATTACTATTATTGTTGTACTGTTGTTCTTGTGTGATCTTAATACAATATTTGTTTGTTGGTAACAATTGGTGTGGCTTCAACATTGATCTTTGACATACAGAATAACACATTTTTCTGCCGTGACTCCTCTCGGGGCTCGGAGGTACACCGTGACCAGGGGGTCGGGGAGGAGCACGTAACAATATGTTCGGTAGGGGTATGGGGTTTGTTTTTAAATAGCGCTTTATTGTGATTGCTTCATTTTGTATTTCTATCCCTCGTGTGCCATTTATCAAATACACATTATAAACCTGACTTGGTCTCTGGGTGGCTTCTGTTTGTACTGGTGGCTCTGTCTGGTGGTTTTATCAATTTTGTCAAAGGTCACTTGGTCCGAGATAAGAGCACATCAGGTGACTTGGGTTGTTCAGGCGAAAATTTGATCAGTCACCTGATCACCTATCAGCGTAGCACTCGGCTGGCTCCATGGTTCAAATGGGAACAGTAGCGGAAATCAAAGGCTGGGAATCGACTTGGAGCTGCGGAATCACCTGACTGCTGCGATCGTTTTGACAAGACTTTCCGGATTTGAACTGGGCAACCGGAACAGTCTGGCGATTGTAACAATGTATTGTATAATCACTGGGCAGGGAACCCAGCCAGGGTACCAGCAAAAAAGGTCTGCACTTTGAGAGACACTGTGGAATATTTAGATTCCACAACCTAAATGCAATTGGAGCAGCCAGATAGACGTCCACATCCAAAGGGTACATACTCCAACTCTTCAGTTGATGTCTCCCATTCAAGTGCTAACCTGAATAAACACTGCTTAGATTCTGAGATCTGACGAGTACATTTAAAACAATAGCTACCATGCCATTACGAGTGTCAAGTGTCAACCTATCAAGTATCCATTCACAATACAGTGCATTCTATAAAGTCCCCTGAGCTGACAGCCAACAAAGTTCTAAACATCAGTTGATGTCATACAATTAATGCACTGGATTTCCAATACATATATTTTTTAATGAATTATTTCAGGTTGTGGACAGTGCAGCACATTTCCAGATCTGCATGCTGATATTGCAGCAAGCACTCCTGCAAGGAAAACCTAACATAATGTACATTCTACATTTAAGGTAGTGGGAACTTTGCAAATGCAGATGGATAACCAACAAACAGACGTTAGAAAAAGTTCAAAATTGCAAGTACCATTATCTACAATGACATAGCATGACCAATGAGTGATCAACAATAAAAAATACCAGACTACCCACCAAAACAACTAGCTATAAAGACAACTATATGGGATGCCTCTTCGTGGTGGTTGTACCATTCCAATGCAAGTTGGGGGTCAAATCTTCCGCATTCTTCCCTGCTGCCCGGATTTGACAGGGCAGCGTGGTCACGGCCAGAGTGCTCCCCATGGACCGGCCTTTTCCCCTGTACTTACATGGCCAGAGTGCTCCCCATGGACCGGCCTTTTCCCTCTTGTCTTTCTAACTCTGTCGTGGCCCTGACTTCGTGAAGGCGGGGGTACACCATCCTGGATGTGGGGGATCTCTGGGTCGCTCCTGGGAGATTGATCGGCTGTCTCCGTGCCGTGGGCTTGTTCGAGAGAAATGTCCGGGCTATACAAAAACAATAACTAGCTATAACGTGTGGGGAAACCAAATCCACTTTTCAAGCCCCCAACATCTTCAGGTTAATTTGAAGAAAAACTGCACAAACAATTACAATATATTCAAAACAGCAGTCCATCTAGGTTTATAAATCCAAAAATAAAAAAAGCAGAGCAAGAATGCAACACAGGAGCATCACATGAGTGTTCATGTTCAAAACAATAGCTTGTATCAAAGTGAAAAAAAGTTAGACCCTCAAGTGAAAAATTGGATAATTATCAGATTTATTCATTGTCTCTATGAAATTTGACTTTTTTGACAACTTCAACTCATCATAATAGTCCTATCATGCTCACATTTGTGGTTACCCAAGTTAGGAATGTTTTGAGACTTTTATCAGCCTACGTACAAGTCGTCAGAGTTAAACTATTGATTGCGCCTACACAGCAGAAAAACTTATTTTGCTTTATTGGCTCCAAATTAGAAAGCACTGTCGCAAAACCTATATTTTCAACCAACAGGTAACATCAAGTTACTGATAGAACATTACAAAAAAAAAAAAAAAAACACAAGATAACTGATAAAACACAAAAGTGCGGAATTGGTTTATCAACTTTTATGAGAAGCCAAATAAAACACAGCCGAGATTTTAAATAGATGCAGAAAGAAAAGTGAATGCCATCAGTCAGTAAAAGAACAACATGCAACCAACCACAAGCATTCCTCAGCCTTAATTATTTGAAAATATAATAAAGGAGAAGGAGAATTTATATAATAAAGGAAAAGTTGTTACAAATCTTGATAAAACCCAAGGTTATTTGATCGATATCCAACCAGCAGTAGGGCGTAATCCAAAGTTGAGTTTATTACAAAGTAAACACACTGAAACACGAACACACTGGCAAGGCACTATACACACACAGCAAAGCAAGAAGTGACTGCATGGGACTTCTTTCTGCTCGCTCTCCCCCTTATACATCCAGATTACGAAAATTACTAAAACACAATGGTTCTCAAAACCAGCAATTGGAAATACTACATGGACCCAAAAACTACAAGATACTGCAACTACTAGCTATTTATCCAGAAGTAACTAGCAATTCCTCAAAACACTTACAAACTTCCAAACAGGCTGTAAAATCTCACTGCAACGTTA
Source organism: Myxine glutinosa (assembly GCF_964187855.1). Lineage (NCBI taxonomy): Eukaryota > Metazoa > Chordata > Myxini > Myxiniformes > Myxinidae > Myxine > Myxine glutinosa. The sequence goes on along the minus strand of NC_136261.1, from coordinate 262,927,421 downwards.
ACACTCGGCACCTTTTCACTCGAAAAAATGTAAATACTTCTGAGCTGCACAATCTCTTCACAAAAATAATCAAGAAACATCATGGAGATTCAGCAATTCAAACATCAACAAATTAGCAAATGTTTGAAATCATGGTCGCTCAACATGCTCAACTAATCTGCACCCCAACATTTTCTGTTCTGTATCGTTCTTCTTCTCCTCCTCGTCTTCTTCTTCCCTTTATAAGGGGCGAGGTCAAATAGTACCAAGATCCTGCCCTGCCTTGACCACAATACTCCTCCACGCCCCTCTGCCCTCTGCCAACACTCTCCACTCTGCAACCACTCCACCTTACTGATATTCCTCTTCACAAAATTCTCCCATCTCAACCATGGACTACCTCTTTCCCTCCTACCTTGCTCCCTCAACCTATACGCACTCTTTGCCATACTTTCTTCCCCCATCCACAACAAGTGTCCACTCCATCTCAGCCGGAATTTCACCAATCTCCCCATCAAGATCATCTGCACACCAATCTCCTCGCTCAGTTAATCCATCCTCCTTCTATCCATCCTCTTCACTCCCGCAATCCTCACCCAGTTGTTCTTGCAAACCTGCAGCCTCTGTTGTTTCTCCAACAGTCCCACAGTCTCCAGACCGCATAATAGGTAAGCCGGCATTACACACATCAGAACCTTCCCTTTCAATCTGGCATTACTCCATACACTCTCCTCCATGCATTCACACCCATCTAAATTCTCCTCCACACCTCTGCCTGCACCTTACCATTCCCAATCACTTACAGATACTTGAACCTATTTCCTCGATCTTGAACTTATTTTCTAATTGAACCTATTTCATTGAACCTATTTCCTGATCTCCTTCCCCTTTAATCAGATTTTTTTTCTTTGCTGCCCAACCCACACCATCTGTCTTCTCCATACTCATCTTCAGCCCATGTTTCTCAAATGTCTTCTTCCACTCCCCTGTACTTACTGCATCTCTTGCCCACTCTTCATCACAACAGCCAGATCATCCGCATATAACATCCTCCCCAGAATACCGATCATGTTTACCTTTCTGCTTACCAGCTCGATCCCCATGATAAACAGGAGTGGGCTGAGAGTGCTTCCCTGCCTCAAAAGGATGTTCACACTGAACTCCTCCGACATCCCATGACTAAACCCAAACTCTTCCCCTCGTTCCCTTGTACAACCCTTCCACCAACCTGCTTCCAGCATTCCCATCCATCGTAGTGCTGTCATCACCGTCTCTCTCGAGGCAGTGTTGTAGGCCTTTTCCACGTCCACAAATCCCAATGTAATTTCACGATGCACCTCCAAACTCTTCTCCACCATCTGTCTCAGCATAAACATCCCATCCATACTCATGCTACCCTTTCCAAATCCTTGCTGCTCTTCTCCGATTCCATCTCCACACTCTTCCTTATCCACCTATCCGGAATTCTCTCCAGCACCTTCATGACATGACTAAGAAGCGTAATATCCCTGAACTTCCCCGGATCTTGAACATTCCTCTTCCCCTTCCAAATTAGCACAATTGACCTTGTCCTCCAATCCTCCGGAATTGAACCCTCTCTCATACATACATTCAACAGCCTCATCCTCCAACTGACTGACTGACTGACTTCTCCCGCTGAAATTATCATCTCTGTACACACCACACCAATGCCAGGCGCCCTTCCCTTCTTCATTGCCGTCCGCACTTCCACCTTGGTGATCTCCACCAGCTGCACCTTCCCCTCCACATAACTTGGTAGCTGCAGCTTGCCGATGCTTCCTTCCCGGTTCAACAGCTCTTTGAAACATCATTCCCACACCAACAATACTGCATCCCTCTCTGCCACAATCCTTAATCACCACCCATACCTTTCTCCCCCTCCGAAAATAATTTTTTAAATGTTTAGGGAGGGGGAGCAAGGCACTCTTGCACTTTTTTCAAATAATGCACCATTTCTTCCAGAAAATTGTTGAAATTTAGAAATATTTTGGTATCCACACAAGTATTTCTTTGGTTTGCAGTGGAACAAAACAAAAAGAGCTGAAAAAGATTACTAAATCTTAGCTTATTCCACACAGAAATCCAAAAATGGCTCGGACAATATTATTGGCACCTTTTAGAAGTTGTTAGAAATAATTAGATTTCAAGCAGGTGATTCTCCTTTACTTTGGAATTGAACTCATGTGGTGAGTTGCAGGTGCCTGCAATATAAAAATCACTCATTCAACCCGTTTGAAATTTTTTTTTTTTTTTTTGTATACTGAATCGAGGCTCGTGAAAGAGCTAACATTTATTTCACAAACAAATCAACCAGACAAACAAAACATACAAAAAGAGGGAGCGGAAGACAAGATGGGGAGAGGAGGGCAAGCACACAAACACAACACCTGAGAGCAGGGAGAAGCACGGGAGGGAGAGGGCCTGGTGGGAGGAGGCATGGGAAGGGGGGGGGGGGGGAGAGGTGTAAAACACAAGGAGACCAAGGACTTTACAAGACAGAAGTTGGTATTTCAAAAAGGTGTAGGATTTGGGGTGAAATTAGCGGGGGTAGAAAAGATCAAGGTTTTGGATGGGGGAAGATAAGAGATGGTGGTGAACAGCTGTTTTAAAGACCTGGAGGGTGGAGTGGGATTGAAGAGAGTGAGGGAGTTTGTTCCAGAGGTGGGAGAAAAGAGGAATGAAGGAGTGAAGGTGAGCAGAAAGTCTTGATTTTGGCAGTTTAAAGAGGGTTGCAGGCAGATCTTGTGCGACCTGTAGGAATATTTGGGTGACAGAGCCCAGAGAGAGCTGGGGGGGGGGGGCAAGGACAGAGAGGAGTCGGTAGAAGACAGAAAGACCACCAACCTGCCTGCGGTGAGTGAGTGAAAGGCCCTTGGAGTTAGCTTCATCGCGGGAGATTCCAATGATTCTGAACGCTTTGTTTTCAACAGCGTGAAGACGAGCTAGGTGTGAGGCAGGAGCACCAGCCCAGAGGGGAGAGCAGTATTTCATTGAGCTGCGGATGAAAGCCTTGTATGTGGTGAGGAGCTCAGGTGTGCCAAGGAAGGACTTCGCATGACGGAGGATGCCCAGTCGGCGACTGGCTTTGGAGGCCAGATTTGAAATGTGGTTTTCCCAGGAAAGATCATGGCAGATAGTGAGACCCAAAAGCTTGAGTGACAGAACTTCTTGGAGAGGATTATTCAGAAAGTGGATGGGAGGGTTGTCCAGTCAGTCTTTTCGGAGAGACATCGTAAGAGTGTGAGATTTGTCAGGATTGAAAGACATGTTCCACTTGTTTAACCAGTCTGTGATTTTGTCCAGGTCTGCAGAGAGTGAGGAGGCTGCAGACTGCTGATCTGAGGGATGAGGTATGGAGCGGCAGAGAGTGGAGTCATCAGCAAAGAGATAGAGAAGATTTTCCAGAGAGTCGGAGAGATCATTGATGAAGGCCAGAAAAATGACAGGGCCCAGAACACTGCCTTGGGGAACTCCAGCCTGAACAGGAAGGGGAGATGAGAGAAAACCATTCAGGGCCACACGTTGACTACGACCAGAGAGGAAGTCCGCAGGCCATGCGTGGAGATTTCCATGGATACCAAAGGAGGAGAGTTTGGTGAGCAGAGCGGGGTGCCAGACCATATCGAAGGCACGTGATATGTCAAGCTCTAATTTCCTGTTTGGCATTGAGGCCCTCCATCCATTTTTGAGAAAGCAGAAGCAGCATGTCCAGAGTAGAGTGACCAGGTCTGAAAACAAATTGATGGTCAGAGATCAAGCCATTGGAGAAGAGGAAAAATTTCATATCTGAAGCAATGATGGATTCCATGACTTTGCTGATAATTGGGAGAAGGCTAATTGGTCTGTAGTTGCTAGGATCTGTTTTGCACCTTTTTGTGCAAAGCGGTGATGTTGGCTGATTTCCAAGCAGATGGCAGATGACCTTGAGCAAAAGAGAGGGTGAAGAGAACAGAGAGAGGGAGTGAAAGAGTGGAAGAACATGATTTTAGGACCCGTGGGCTGATGCCGTCAGGACCAGTTGCAGAATCAGAGTCGAGGGTTGACAGAAACTTTTCCACCTTGTCAGGAGGAAATGACACAGAGTCAAGGAGCAGCTGGGTACGACTGGGTACGGTGGGTACAGAGAGGGATGGGTTTGGGACACATGATTTAGAGGCAAACACAGAGTTGAGGCATTCAGCTTTTTCATGTGCGGAGTCAGCCGTGTAGTCGTTTGAGGTGAGGGAGGGGAGGGAGGGGAACAAACACCAGAAACAGATTTGACCAGATGCAACCAGGATTTCGAAGAGGGAGACAGATAAGAGAGTTCGGTCTTGAGAACGGAGAGATATAGTTTCCTGGCTCTCCTGAGGGTGGACACACACTTGTTTCGGGCTTTGTGAAAGGAAATGAGATTTCCTTCCATTGGATTTGCTTTCCAGGAGACGAAAGCAAGTTGTTTCTGGGCAACAGCCTCACCACAAGATTCCGTGTACCATGGACGGGAGGAAGGGTATGACAACTGAAGACGAGATGGGATAAATCTGTGCATGAGAGAGAGTAATTTACTTTGGAAGAATTCCCAGGATGAGTTGATGTCAGAGGCGGTAGAGATGGGAGACCAGTCCAGATGATTGATGGCTGCTTGAAGACCATGCCAGTTGGCCTGAGTGAAATGCCAGACTCGTCGACGCTGAGGAGGCTCTCTGAGAATGGTCAGAGATGTCCACTTTGACAAGCACATGATCAGATGAGCCGATTGGAGCAGAAGAAGAGCAGCAGACATTTTCAGGGAAATTAGTCATAACCAAGTCCAGAAGAGAAGATGCTCCGTTAACTGAGATCCGGGTCGGGAAATTGACAGATTGTGTCAGTCCCAGTGAGTCGCAGAAGCCCTTTGCTGAAGAGCCATAGCTGGTGAGAGAGGTACCTACACCCAGCCAACTGGCATGGTGACAATTAAAATCACCACATATGAGGAAGAGAGAGTTGGGATGGGTAGAAAGAAGTTGGTCCATATTATCAGACAGCGAGATGTAGATGGAGTCATCACTGTTTGGTGGACGGTACAACACACATATGAACAAAAGGTGGGAGCGAAGGGGAAGCCATAGCCACAGGTATTTCTGGGGGTGAGGTACAGAGAGGGCAGTGCAGGGCGAGTGAGGAAGAGAGTTTTTTATAAAGATAGCAACCCCACCTCCAGGACGAGGCTCAGGTCTATCATACCGGAGGAGGGAGTAACCTGGGAGAGATACCAAGGAATCAGAGACATCATGAAGGAGGAAAGTTTCTGTTAAGCAGATCACATCTGGTTTGTCAGAAGCAACCTGTATGGAGAGATCAGTCAAGTTTAAGCGAAGGCCCCGGATTTTTGAGGTCCATACCGTTAATGAAGAGGAAGGGGGAGCATCAGATACAGAACAGGGGGGGGGAGGGGTAGGGTAAGATGTGGAAGAGGAGGAAGAGGTAGGGAGAGCTGTTGAAGGTGTGTCAGGGATTTCAGAATAGCTTGGAGAAAGGGAAGAATGGGGCAGACAAAAGGTTTGATGGAGATTGGGTGAGGCACAGTGAGGTGTTATTTGAGGAGGGGGAAGAGCGAGGCAGAAGTTTGGGGAAGATGAAGGTGAAAGTTGGAAGGGGGAAGAAGCGGGGAGGACGCTTTGAGGAGGAGGGGTGAGAGGGGAGTCTAGGAGGGGAGGAGCGAGGGGGAGTCTTGGAGGGGAGGGGTGTGGGGGGAGTTTGGGAGGGAGGGGAGGGAAGGGGCAAGGGGGGAGATTTGAAAGGGATGGGTGATGGGGAAGATTTGGAGGGGAGGGGCAAGGGGGAAGATTTGGAGGGGAGGGGCAAGGGGGAAGATTTGAAAGAGATGGGTGATGGGGAAGATTTGGAGGGGAGGGGCAAGGGGGTAGATTTGGAGGGGAGGGGTGATGGGGAAGTTTTGGAGGGAAGGGGTGATGGGGAAGATTTGGAGGGGAGGGGAAAGGGGGAAGATTTGAAAGGGATGGGTGATGGGGAAGATTTGGAGGGGAGGGGCAAGGGGGAAGATTTGAAAGAGAAGGGTGATGGGGATGATTTGGAGGGGAGGGGCAAGGGGGTAGATTTGGAGGGGAGGGGAGATGGGGAAGTTTTGGAGGGGAGGGGTGATGGGGAAGTTTTGGAGAAAATGGGTTATGGGGAAGATTTGGAGGGGAGGGGCAAGGGGGAAGATTTGAAAGAGATGGGTGATGGGGAAGATTTGGAGGGGAGGGGCAAGGGGGAATATTTGAAAGAGATGGGTGATGGGGAAGATTTGGAGGGGAGGGTTAAGGGGGTAGATTTGGAGGGGAGGGGTGATGGGATCGGGCAAAATCACCATTGAGAGATCGGGCAAAAATTGATATATAGCACGATGTCTCAAAACGCTATGGATGTATTTGGACGAAACTTGGTGGACATGTTGTGTGTGACAAGGACGAATAGTTTCGATTTTGGTGAAGATATGAATATGGATTTGGATAAGAGAATTATTTAATTTTTTAAGTGATTCTTCACCATAGAGAGATCGGGCTAAAACCGATACATAGCACGATATCTCAAAAAGTTATTGACATATTTGGACGAAACTTGGTGGATAGGTTGTGGGTGTGACAAGGACGAATCGATTTGATTTTTGTGAAGATCTCAATATGGATTCGGATAAATTATTTAATTTTTAAGTGATTCTTCACCATTGAGAGATCCGACGAAAAGCGATATATAACAAGATATTTAAAAAAGTAATGGACGAGTTGGTTCGGTGACAAGAACAAGACGATTAGATTTTGGTTCTTGTCCGAATCCAGTTCCGGCCTATCAGTGGGATACAAAACAAACTATTCAGCATGGCGGGGGTATGCGCTCCACCGAGTGCTGTTCTAGTTAGACCTGTTTTCATATTCAGTGGTTAATATTTCTCGAATAGTTACTTTAGTATTGAAGGATGGAATATATTATTTTCGTTTATTTCTGTAATTTGACATTAATAAATGAAATACAGTTCAACCACTAAGGATGCTCTCAAAATTATAGCTTTTGAGAGTTGTGATTTAAAAGGTCTCAAAGGTTGTGCAAGATTATATTAATTTGCCTTGCCTGCTCTCCCAAGAAACAGGAGCAGCTATTTTTGTCTGTGTCAAACAGTGAGTGTGGAAGTCCGCATTCAGATTCTACTTGAACATCTATATAATAATAGCATAAGGACTCGACTTTGTTATCCCTTTTACGCCGCACCCAGTGACCCGATGCCCACGGCACTAATGGATTTACGATCTACGAACCACGCTCTTTGTTTATCACGTACAGCCATACTCGAAAAATCTGAATTAGCCGACGTTGGGGCCCAAAAGCATCCGATTAACTGCCGATACGACGCCATATTACGACGCCATCGTATTGGCGTCTGCTGGGCGAAGGCGAAGCAAGCCGTCCGCTGATTGGACAGGCGAAGGCGAAAGCAAGTCGTCCACTGAGTGGACAATCCAGAGCATGCATTTGTGCCGGTGTCGGCGATCGTTGTTCACATACGCACTCTTCATTCTCATCTTTCATCCTAACTCTTACTCGGACAAGTAAATCCCCTATGCCATCCATAATGGTACACTCTATCCATACACCACATCCTCCCTTCCGTGGATGTTCCACGGGTTTCGGCTAGTAGATCATGAATTCTCAAATCAAATGTAATCTATACAACTGATATCTAAACCAACTTATTATTGATGGGAATTTCTTTGCGTGTAACCAATTTATCATCGAACAGAAACGGATGTCTAGTTGGATTCCTAGTTACCCTTGGCTTTGTGTCTGTCTCTTTTTCCCATCTCCCATCCATGTTTAACGAAAATCTTCCCATTGTCCTTTAATCACACCTCGACATGGAGGGCACATGTGTACAATGTCAAGTCTCGAACACGGGTTTTACAAACATGACATAGCCACTTGTGCAACTGCGCACAGGTGCAACAGCGAAAGCGCATGCGCATAACCCATGCAGCAGGGTGTCAGAGGGCTGCCGATACAAAGCAGGAAAGTGCCTCACGCTCACTCACAGCCAAGACACTCAGTCACACTGAGCACTCTCAACCCGGGACCCCCAGAGAGTGAGCCATTCAGCTGGGACCATCGAGCCACACAGAAAAGACTCCCCTCCACCCCCACTGTTATTCTCCTTCGTCCTGTATTCCTGTCTGAATCTGTCATTGTTAAGGTAGCGTAAAGATAACAGGGAAATTGTTACCACCAGTTTTGCAAAACTGTTCGGTCATCTTCAGATCTTTGAATAACATTTTCATCCACATTATTTATTACTAGCGAGGTATTCGTGCAACGCACGGGTGGGAAGCTAGAAGTAAACAATGTGGATATGGTGAATGCTAAACCATGAACCAATAAATTACACATTTCTGTGCCACCTTCAGTCCAACGTCAGGCCTTGACAGCAGGTTCGTGAAGGACTTGGACAAAAAAGGTACCCCATTCTGAATGGTTATATACCCAGTCAATGGCAAAACTGCTAATGGCAAATCCGTGAATGTCATGGTTGGAAAGTAGAAACCCTTATGTCATTTCCTCATTCTGCTTTAAACTCAATATCTCTATATTTTCATTCCAAACAGCACCATTCATCATTCCAATCACAAATTAATAGTACAGAATTATTATATATAAAAATATAATGTTAAATCACGATAGTATTGAGATATTATCAAACCAGTGAACCGCCATCATATGTTCACTTCGGCATTTTGGGCAGGTTCGTATCGAGTCAATTTCAAAATCATAATTTTATTGAGGAATTGATGAAACTTTCTACCTATAAACTACAACACCCCTGGGACCCCAAAACGTTCTACAAAAGGTTTGGCAGGACGAGCCCAAAAACTGAGGGAGTAGTTTCAGGATGGACAGACACTCCTGTTTTATAATACAGATTCAACTTGTGTTGCTTTTAAAATGAGTGCTGTGTATTTTGAGCCGCAATTTTGTTGTCCTGCGTAACTAAATCCCCCGTTAAGCAGACCGCACATGCTGAAACAGCCGCTTCGTTAAAATTGAATAAAACACAACCTCACTATGGCGGATTATCTGTGCAGTTTCGCATCAGCTCTACGTTTTGGGAATTCATTCTCCGGTGGTGTCACATTGCCCATTCGGGAGACCGGGTCCGTTACAAATGCATGTATGCATAATATGTATGCATGTATGTATGCATGTACAAGGTATGTAAAATAAATGCCTTCTTGTGCAATTTTACATTTCAACATTTGAAGCTCCACCTGTGTGGTTAGTAATTCGACAAGGAATGGACTGAAGCAACAGTGAAGTGCCTGAAAATGTAATCCCATAACTTTCTCTTTAACTACCAAAGACTAGAGCAAGTGGAATGAAGTGGGGGACACAAGAATGAAGAGAAGAGAAGAAGAAGAAGAAGAGGAAGAAGAGGAAGAAGCGGAAGAAGAGGAAAAAAAACCTTGGTGTGTCTTGGACTATTGGGATATGTGAGTACCTCAATCTTACAAATTTTTGAATGCTTGTGCGAGGTTATTTTTGAAAGCAGCTTATCAAGACACCTTTCCATTGCACTCTGTGTCACAAGTCCTCCCCTACAGAAACTGATACATGAGGCATCTCCATTTAGTAACTTGTAAAACCAAAACAAATAATCAGTAACTGTGACGCATCATAAAATGAAACCTTCACCCAATACAAGCCCTTCATCCTCATACGTTAATAGAAAATCCACCTTGAATATCTTCCCATCTTCTACCATAATCGGCTGGAATAACTGCAATTTCAAATACCTTATCTCACCAAATACCAACCAACCATTTAAATGGCAGCTTCCAAAACAAAGACACCAACTAGACACAATTTCCTTCCTCTACATCTGACAGCTCGTCACAATTACAAAGCCCATGTAATACTTTATAGAACAACAGAGTACAGGCATCCTCTGTGGACTCCGGCTTTTGCATCCCACCTTGCACCGCTAGGATAGCCAAGATCTCTTTCCACAAGACCTCTTTTCATCTCTTCTGCCCATTAGTGGTGGTTTGTGTGCAGCCTGTGGCTGCTGGTTGCATCATTTTCTGGGGGCGCAGCTGTGCCGCTGATGCAAAGCCCTCTATTACCAGTTATCTGGTACTCATTTTGCCGATCTTGGGTCAACCCACCTGGTGTTAATTCAATGAAATGACAGGCTCAAACTGGCTTAAGATCTCAGGGTCCAGAGTTCAAGCCTCTGTCATGCTGTTTAATTAACACCAGGTGGGTTGACTCAGCCCGTAATCCTTCCGAGGTCGGCAAAATGAGCACCAGCTTACTGGGATGAATGAGCCATTTGAGTATCCTGCGTCGGATTGGCGACCCGTCCAGGATTGTACCCATAGCTTGGGAAACCGCTTCGGCAGCCCTATGTATCTGAGGATGCAAAATGGATTGGTCTTCTTCTCTTAGCTGATTGGACTCCACAAGGTTGATCTCCAAAAAACTTTAAAGACAAAGACAAAAGTAAAACAGAATCAACATTGTTCCACATGTGGCACATTTGCTCACCAGTGTTACTCCAGGTAAAGCTGACAACAATGTGAAGCTGCCCATATTTTTAAAACTCCATTTCTTCGTTGTCTTTCTGGTCCCTTCATATATCTTGTATATCTTGTAGAGAACAGAAAATGTATTTCAGGGCCACAAAACTTGACAGACACACAAATGGGGGTCCTATATGGAGCGCCATGAGCGGTGGGGGGGGATTGGGAGAATGTTTTGGGTAGGGGTTTCAGACTTATACTTGGGCTTGTTGTCTTGAGAGCAGTGGGGGCGTCCACGTGGACCCTCCTTGTAACTCCTTGGCACTTGTGTTTGTACCACAGCTTGTAATCACCATGTGATGTGACACGTCAAGCACAAGCAGCAGAGAAACACGAGAATGATCCACCGTGATGTTACACAAAGGACATGGTGAGATAGAGTAAACGGAAACAGGCCCGCTTAGAGAATGGGTGCCAAGAACAAAGGTAAGACTTTAAGAGGCAGGTAAGGAGATGGACACCTGACAATGGCAATGCATGTTTTGGCCGCAAATAACATAATACGAGCCTTTTAGACTTGAATAAATAAATCACAAACCTTGGCTCTGCCTGCTTCCAGCTTCTTCTGCCTCTCTACCGCATCCATGTTCACGTACGCTCGTTACGTTACCTCGCTCCAAGCACCGCCCCTTCTCCATCACATGCTCCAAGCACCGCCCACTATTCATTCACCCTCCCCAAGCGCCCGCCCCTTTATCCTTCACACTTCCCTGTTACCTCACACACCTCCATCAATCGCTCCTCATCCCTTCATCTCTCAGGTTGTCGTGGGATTAAATGGTTTATTAATTTGTGTTAAACCTTATTCTTAGAACGGACTAAGCACGCGCATATTAGTTTATTTTTTATTTTTACAAGCGGTTTATTTTGTGTGAGGTCATAACTCATAACACACCTGACCTGACACACTTCCGGTACATCAGCACCAGCGCGCCCAGTCCTGTGGTTGTGTGACTGTTTCTGTCTTGTGTAACGACGAACCAACAACACGTTTCGAATAAGGTTTGAATCCAGACTATTTTGAACTTGTTCAAAAAGTCACATTCCGTAACAGAGGATGGACCACTGCCACTGATGATATAACCACATAAAATAATGATATAATTATAACCATATAAAATAATGATATATATAACCATATAAAACAAGTGAATCCTCTTGGATTGCGCTGAGGTTCGGGCTTGGAATTTCTAGGAGGAAGTATAATTTGTATGCAATGAAAGTACATGTAATATGGGATCGAGTAAGATCGAGTAAGCTTCACCAGTGCGCGTGCGCGAATTTACGTCACGTCGGCAGCGAGAAGGCGTTCCCCAACACGAACCAATCAGGAACTGCCACGCCCACTTATATGATCTCCGAATTCCTGTGACAGGAATTAGCGTTACACTGGCTGGAAGTCAATCGCTAAAGGCACTTCCTCAGCGCCAATAATGATATATAAAACCATATAAAATAATGATATAATTATAACCATATAAAATAATGATATATAAAACCATATAAAATAATGATATAATTATAACCATATAAAATAATGATATATATAACCATATAAAATAATGATATATAAAACCATATAAAATAATGATATAATTATAACCATATAAAATAATGATATATAAAACCATATAAAATAATGATATAATTATAATCATATAAAATAATGATATATATAACCATATAAAATAATGATATATATAACCATATAAAATAATGATAAATATGTAACCATATAAAATAATAATATATATAACCATATAAAATAATGATATATATAACCATATAAAATAATGATAAATATAACCATATAAAATAATGATATATAACAATGTAAAATAATGATATATAACCATGTAAAATAATGATATATATAACCATATAAAATGATATATATAACCATATAAAATAATGATATATATAACCATATAAAATAATGATATATATAACCATATAAAATAATGATAAATATAACCATATAAAATAATGATATATAACCATGTAAAATAATGATATATTGTGGCGGACACGAAGGCCCACTGGTGTGGTGACATCATTCCGCGCACCAAGTGGGCGGCGGCCACGCCCGAGGGGTAGGCGTGGCCTCAGGATATACACCGGGCACGCAGCCCGGAGCGCGCAAGTGCTACAGTGACCTCTTGTCAATAAAGACACTTTTGTTTTAACCGCGTTGTCCACTTCCTCCTTGGTAGCAAGTAAGCACGCGTAGCACCGCGCTTCATTTGGTGACCCTCCGACGTTGGATCAGCCGTCGCTGACCGACCGAATATGCCATCGCAATGGCAAACAACGCGGTTACGATCAAACTCCCCGAGTTCTGGGAGTCGCAAGCTGAAGTATGGTTCCTGCAGGCGGAAGCCCAGTTACGACTTCGAGGCATCACGGTGGACGAGACCAGGTACTGCCACGTGGTCGCTTCCCTCGGGCCCGGCACGGCCGGCCGCGTCGTGTCGGTCCTGAGGAACCCACCGGCCGACGGCAGGTACGAGGCGATCAAGCGTCTCCTCCTCGCCACGTTCGGCCTCACGGTGGACGCTCGGGCCGACCGCCTCCTGGACCTCCCCGAGCTCGGTGACATGCCACCGTCGGTCCGCATGGACCATATGCTGTCGTTGTTGGGCGAAGAAACCCCGGACGCTCTATTCCGGGCGTTGTTTCGACGCCAGCTGCCGGCACGAGTCCGCCTCGCATTGGCCGGTTCTGCGACGACGGAACCCCGGGCTCTCGCTGCAGAGGCCGACAGGTTCTTTGCGGCTTTGGACACCCAGGCGAGTTTTGGCGCGGCCGTTGCGGCTATCGGGGCTGATGATGCCGCTGATGCACCACACCTCGTGGATCTCGAGGCTGATGCGCATTTAGTGTCCGCCGCCACGCCCCACCCACCACCGCCGCCACAGCGAAGAAAAACGTGGCCTCCGCCGCCGCAGCCGCCCACCTGGTGTTTCTTCCACGCCAAGTTCGGCCACGAGGCTCGGCAGTGTCGCCCACCGTGCTCATTTGGCAGGTTGGGAAACAGTTGAGCCGACGCTCGGTGGCGGCTTTGAGCGTCGGCAATTCAAACAGCCTCCTGTACATAATGGACACCTTGTCCGGGCACCGTTACCTGTGCGACACGGGAGCACAGGTGAGTGTCGTTCCTGCCGGTACGTCCGACAAGCAAACCACGGGCCGAGGTCCCGCGCTGCTTGCGGCCAATGGTACGTCTATACGCACGTACGGAAAACGCTGTCTCTCTCTGCGGTTCGGAGGGCAGGTTTTCCGTTGGTCGTTCGTTACGGCCGACGTGCCCATGGCACTGCTCGGCGCGGACTTCTTATGTGCTAATGGATTACTGGTGGATGTAAAGCGCAGAAGGCTTGTCCAGGCTGAGACGTTCAGCTCGCTCGCGTGTGCGCTGCCCGCCTCGTTGAGCAGCTCACAGAGCGGCTCATCGAGCGGCTCGCCGAGCGGCTTGCTGAGCGGTTCAGTTCCGGCCAGGTTCATCTGTACGCTTCCGGCAGCAGACGAATTCGCCCGCCTCCTCACGGGTTTCCCGGCCCTCACGCGGCCCACTTTCTCGGCAGGGGCCGTCAAACACGGGGTGGAACACCACATCCCCACCGCCGGGCCACCGGTCTATGTGCGGGCACGCCGCCTCGAGCCGACGAAGCTCGCCGTAGCTAAAGCGGCGTTCGCTACGCTGCAGCGGCTCGGCATCGTGCGGCGCTCCGAGAGCACGTGGGCGTCCCCGCTCCACATCGTGCCCAAGCCCGGCGGGGGATGGCGACCATGCGGGGACTACCGGCGCCTCAACGACGCCACCACCCCCGACCGCTACCCCGTCCCCCACATCCAGGACTTCTCCGCCCGGTTGGCGGGGATGTCCTTCTTTTCAAAGGTGGACCTCGTACGCGGCTACCATCAGGTCCCTGTCAGGCCGGAGGACATCCCGAAGACGGCTGTCATCACGCCATTCAGGCTTTTCGAATTTCTTCGGATGCCCTTCGGTTTGAAAAATGCGGCTCAGGCGTTCCAGCGCCTAATGGACAGCGTCTTGCACGGCTTGGATTTTTGTACGTCTACCTGGACGACATCCTCGTCGCCAGCGCGTCCCGCGAAGAGCACCTTCATCACCTCCGCACGCACTTCGAACGCCTGGGCCAGCATGGCCTCATCGTGAACCCCGCTAAGTGCCGGTTCGGCGTCACTGGCATCGACTTTTTGGGGCACCACCTCACCAGGCACGGGGCCGTCCCCCTACCGGCCAAGGTGGAGGCGGTGAAGGGGTTTCCGCGCCCCCGCACGATCAAGGGGCTCCAGGAGTTCCTGGGCATGGTAAACTTTTACCATCGGTTCCTGCCCCGCATCGCCCAGCTCCTGCGCCCCTTACACGAGGCCCTTCGAGGGAAGCCGGGCAAAGGTGACGTTACCTGGACCGAGCAGATGGACGCGGCGTTCTCGGGCGCGAAGCTCGCCTTGGCCAACGCCACCATGCTCGCGCACCCGGCGCCCGATGCACCGATCGCCCTCACCTCCGACGCCTCGGACTACGTGGTGGGCGCGGTGTACGAGCAATGGGTGCGTGGTGCCTGGCAACCGCTGGTGTTCTTCAGCCGGCAGCTTCGCCCGCCTGAACGCCGTTACAGTACCTTCGACCGCGAGTTGCTTGGACTTCACCTGGCGGTCAGGCACTTGCGCCATCTGCTCGAGGGCCGTGCGTTCACGGCCTTCGTCGACCACAACCGAGCCATGGTCGGCCCGGCAACAGCATCACCTCGCGGCTGTGTCCGAGTACACGACGGACATCCGGCACGTCGTGGGAAAGGACAACCCGGTGGCCGATTGCCTTTCCCGGGCCGTCGCCCACGCAGTCCACCTTGGCATCGACTATGCCCGGATGGTGGCGGACAAGGCCGCCGACCCCGGGGTCCAGGCCCTGCGGACCGCCGTCACGGGCCTCCGCGTCACCGAGGTGCCCTTCGACGGCGCGGGCACGGCCCTTGTTTGCGACGTCTCCCTCGGGTGGCCTCGCACCATCGTGCCTGCAGGCTGGCAGCGCCAGGTTTTTGACGCCATCCACGGTCTGTCCCACCCGGGCACGAAGGCCTCCCAGAGGTTGGTCGCCAACAAGTTTGTCTGGCATGGCCTCCGGAAGGCCGTCCGCGGCTGGACCAGGACGTGCCTCGCGTGCCAGCACGCGAAGGTGCAACGGCATACCCAGGCCCCGTTGGCCCCGTTTACGGTGCCGGCATGTAGGTTCGACCACGTGCACGTGGACCTGGTGGGACCTCTGCCCCCCTCGCAGGGTTTCACCCATGTCCTTACCATGGTGGACCGCACCATCCGGTGGCCGGAGGCCGTGCCTTTGGCGGCGACGACGGCGGCAGACGTCGCGCAGGCGTTCATCGCCACCTGGGTCGCCCGGTTCGGCGCCCCCTCGGACATCTCGTCTGACCACGGCCCCCAGTTCACCTCGGAGCTCTGGGCCGCGGTCGCGTGGGGGCTCGGGGTCCAGCTGCACCGAACCATGGCCTACCACCCCCAGGCCAATGGCCTGTGCGAGCGGTTCCACCGCTCGTTGAAGGCCGCGCTCCGGGCCACCCTCCGCGGCGGCGGATGGGTCGACAGGCTCCCCTGGGTCCTGCTAGGCCTCCGGACGGCGCCCAAGGAGGACCTGCGCGCATCCGCGGCGGAGTTGGTCTTTGGACAACCGCTGCGCGTGCCGGGCGAGTTCCTCCCCGACCCCACGGCACCTTGGTCCGCGGCGCAGGAGCGCTCCGCGCTGCAGGAGACCGCCCGGAGGTTCGCCCCGGTGCCGACGGCGCACCATGGGCACCCACCCACGCACGTCGCCTCAGAGCTTCGCACCGCGGAGTATGTCTTCGTCCGGCACGACGCCCACCGGACACCACTGTGGCCCCCGTACGACGTAGCTTTCCGCGTGCTGGAGACCGGGGTGAAATACTTCACCTTGGACATCGGCGGTACTCCCGACCGTGTCTCGGTGGATCGACTCAAGCCGGCCCACCTCGACGTGGACCACCCACAGCCGGTGGCTCGGCCCCCGCGTTGGGGCCGCCCCCCGGAGGGCGGACCCCCGGCACCACCCAGCACCGCCGGCACGCCGCCCCCCGGTCCGGCACCCATCCCGGGTACAGCCGGGGGCATCCCAGCTGGCATCCCTGCACCCCGGACGCCGCCGGTTGCCAGAGGGCGCTTCGGCCGGGTCATCCGTTTGCCCCGCAAACTGGCCCTCCATGTGTGCGGGAATTCTGGGGGGGCGCGTGTGGCGGACACGAAAGCCCACTGGCGTGGTGACATCATTCCGCGCACCAAGTGGGCGGCGGCCACGCCCGAGGGGTAGGCGTGGCCTCAGGATATACACCGGGCACGCAGCCCGGAGCGCGCAAGTGCTACAGTGACCTCTTGTCAATAAAGACACTTTTGTTTTAACCGCATTGTCCGCTTCCTCCTTGGTAGCAAGTAAGCGCGCGTAGCACCGCGCTTCAATATATAACAATATAAAATAATGACATATATAACCATATAAAATAATGATATATATAACCATATAAAATAATGATATATATAACCATATAAAATAATGATATATATAACCATATACAATAATGATATATATAACCATATAAAATAATGATAAATATAACTATATAAAATAATGATATATATAACCATTTAAAATAATGATATATATAACCATATAAAATAATGATATATATAACCATATAAAATAATGATATATATATAACCATATAAAATAATGCTATATATAACCATATAAAATAATCATGTATAACCATGTAAAATAATGCTATATATAACCATATAAAATAATGAGATATAACCATGTAAAATAATGATATATATAACCATATAAAATAATGATATATAACCATGTAAAATAATGCTATATATAACCATATAAAATAATGACATATAACCATGTAAAATAATGATATATATAACCATATAAAATAATGATATATAACCATGTAAAATAATGATATATATAACGATATAAAATAATGATATATAACCATATAAAATAATGATATATAACCTTGTAAAATAATGATATATACAACCATATAAAATAATGATATATAACCATATAAAATAATGATATATATATATCCATATAAAATAATGAGAATTATACATCCATATAAAATAATGATATATATGTAACCATATAAAATAATTAATATATATAACCATATAAAATAATGATATATATAACCATATAAAATAATGATATATATAACCATATAAATAATGATATATATAACCATATAAACTCTATAACCATATATAGAGACTGCATTGGGAGGGAGAGGTGTACAATACTTCATTAGTGCCTTAATTATGATGTCATAATTCGACAGGGACAATGCTTAGTCTGATCAGTTTGAAATTTATTGAGCATGATCTATGCAACAATTATATTCGAGAATATAAACTTGTGATGTCATCGCTCACGTGGTCTGGCAGCCATATTGGATCAAATTTAAAAATCCTTCAAAAACAGAAGAGTTGGCTCGCACCAAGTTGACTGTGCAGGGTAAGTATTCTATGAATACTGTTATGGTTTTGCCGAGACCCTCTCGTTCCCTTACCAAGGGGAGATTAAGCCCCTTGTTCTCCTTGGGTCATCACAGCCGCGAGACTTGAGTCGCCACTCCCAGGCAGATGCAGGACAGGGTTTCGGGACAATTCTCGCACGTACCTAAGTACCTATGCCACTGCGGAAGCGGGGATCAAGTCTCGCATGAACCACGCGTAATTTGAGTACGTCCGAGTGGATGGCGTACCACGTGGTCCGTGCAGTTACCTTATTATTGGAACCCGATTAGAGCGATATTATTCGTACCACGCTCAGTCAATGAGGGAAAAGACGAGACGGCAGAATCAAAGAAATAACAGGTTTAATAATTATTATTTACAATGATCGGTAGCAGAAGGAGAGACACAGGGCAGATCTTATACTGTCTTAGCTCATATTACCCAGACAATGGGCCCATTCACACTCACAGGGGGAATGAAGGAAGGATGGTTCATGCACTGAACGCACCAGCTTTGTTGTTCAGGAACAGCTCGCCCGGTGTGGCCCTCTTGCGGTCACAGCACGTCCCTTGACGAAGGCACGCAGGCAGGCGAGAGGGATTCTTGCAGCACGTATCTCAAACAAAGGCAGGCTCGAAGATTTGCACATCTCTCGCCCGGCTCGGCGGTTCTTCACAGCGCCATTAATATAACGGCGCGCTTTCACTCTCGCCACTCAACAGAGGATCTGCCTGAAGCTCAACCGAGCATTTAACTTGTAACTCAATTCAACACAGCGCTTCGAACTGATGACTCACGCTCATCACTCAGGTCCTCCTCAAAACTCAGAACTCTCAAGCGCCTCTCCCCATAACTCGTCTCAGCGCACCTCTCCCTTCTCATAACTGAGGTCTCGTCCCTTCACTGGGGTGGGGGCTCTGTGCAAAGGGTTATATTGCCACGCCCTTAGCCCGCATCGAATGTTCCAAACCACGCCTTTGCCGCAGTGCTAAGCCACTCCCCTCGAGCCCTGATTGGCGGCTCGTGCTTACCATCACTCCTTCCCCGCCTTCCTCCGCCCTGCCTCGACTTGTCAGCCCGGCCTCGTGGTAATTTGCGCCAAAAACCAAAGCATCGAGGCGGCATAAAGCATTGGAAGGAGACCTAACTCTCATTATTCTACTCAACGCAAAACTACACATAGGAAAGGTCTACGCTTACATTTACTATGAAATAACTGAACTATAGCGAGGCTACGTGTTGTAGTGTGACTAAACTATGAGGGGAAATTAACCTTTATTCGTAAAAACACATAACTGCAACAATACCATCCAGTTAGATATGGTATTTGTTATCAGACACGAGACAAAAATATCATATGTGTTTATTACATGTAAGGTATATTAACCATGATATATATAACCATATAAACGCTTCTTCTTCTTCTTCTTTCGTGTATCATCAGATGGCCAGCTCAGTGTCGTGCAACCATGCCCTCGTCTCTGGTCCTAAGTCGAAGAGGCCGGATTCTGAAGGTGATCTGTATAGGGGGCAGGTGGTAATTATCTGTTCGGCAGTCTGCTCAGGCTCGCCGCACTCGCACGCGGTGCTGTCTGCCAGGCCCCACATCTTCAGCAATGATTTGAAGCGGCCGACCCCCATACGTAGATGGGTCAGCAAGGTCCATTGCAGGCGTGGTAGGTCTTCTCCTACAACGCCACCTCCTGGGTCCCAGATGTAGCGGTGGATGCGGGTGGGCCCGGCCGTTTCCCACACCTGCTTCCAAGATGCCGCCAGCCATGCGCTTCTAGACAGGTCCTTAGGGATATAACTGAGCATTTCTTGTGCCACCTTGTTGTAGGGATGGCGGTACTTGAGTCTGCTTGGAGGCGCCACTATCATTGTGGTGTTGTGCAGGATGTGCCAGTCGTGTTTCTGGGCATTTCTTGCCAGGGCGAGGGTAGCAGCCTCCCGTCGGAGGCCGGCCGGGGCGATTCCCGCTAGGACTGCAGGTGGAATGCCGGGGTGGGCTTCAAGCAACCAGCTACAATGCGGAGGGTGTTGTTAATGGCAACATCAACCTTTCTTACGTGTGGGCTTCTGCTCCAGGCTGGGGCACAGTATTTGGCTGCAGAGAAGACCAGGGCTTGCGTGGATATTCGTAGGGTCTTGGTGGAGGCTCCCCAGGTCGTACCAGCGAGACGTCGGATAAGCGAGACCCTTGATGTCACCTTGGCCTTAACTTCTTCTAGGTGTTGCTTGAAGGACAGTATCCGATCTAGGCATACACCGAGGTACTTTGGGGCTTGCTGGAACTCCAGGCGTTTGTTGTCAACGAACACGTCCAGTTCCCTTTTTGCTTCTCTGTTGTTAAGATGGTATGCCGCTGACACTGTCTTACCAATGCTGAGCTGCAAATGCCACCTCCGGAGGTAGGTCACCAAGGTGCCCATGTCTTGGTTGATATGGCTTTCCATCGCCTTCCATGTTGGTCGTCGCAGCATGATGGCCAGGTCGTCCACGTAACCGTACTTTCTGGATGTTGTATCCGGCAGGTCATAGGTGTAGATGTTAAACAGCATCGGCGAGAGAACAGAACCCTGTGGGACACCATTCCTCAGTCTTCTGAGCCTGCTGCGCTGGCCGTCGCTGGTCTGTAGGATGAAGCTGCAGTTTGACAGCATCTCCATGATGAAGTTCACCATATGCCGGTCCGGGATGGTCCTCAGCAACTTCAGGTGGAGTCCACGGTGCCAAACGGTGTCGTATGCAGCTGTCAGGTCCAGGAACACTACGCCAGCTTTCTCATTGTCCTGGAAGGTGTCTTCGATATCTTGTGTGAGTAATGTTACCTGGTCCACTGTTGACCTGCCATGACGGAAACCGGCTTGTTCCCGCGGGAGCTGTGGGTCCACCACTGGGTCGATGCGGCTGTGGATCATCCTCTCCAGAATCTTAAATGGGACGTAGAGCAACGAGATCTGTCTGTAGCACTTGGGATCTTCCGCAGGTTTGTTCGGCTTGGGCAGGGTTATGACGGAAGCATGGCGCCAGGTCTTCAGGAGCTTGGACCTCCGGAGGCACGACGAGAAGAACGAACACAGCCAACCAGATGTTGTTGTGCTCTGGTGGATGACGAACTCCGGATGGATGTCGTCACGGCCTGATGACTTACCCGGCTTGAGTTTGCTCATGGTCACACTGAGTTCGGCTGCTGTGAAGTCTCCAGAGAGATTGGCATCGGCGCTGGCCACCCTGGAGAGAGAAGACACCTCACGCAACGTCAGGCGGGCAAAGTTTTTGTCTGCATCCGGGAAGCGACCGTTCTTCAGGAGCTGGGACGCAATGGCATCTGCTGTCAACGGGCACCTGAATGGCATTATATTTCTGCCTGTCAGCTGGTTGATGGTCTGCCACACCTTGCGACTAGAGTGGATAAAATCGATCGACTCAACTATTTCAGTCCATCTGGTCCTACGGGTGGCGTCCAGCTTCTGGAGTAGTGCTGTTGCAGTCGCGTCCACTTCTTCCCTGGAGCTAGCCTGCTGATGGTTGCGCAGGAGATGGCTGCACTCCTCGTCCCAACCCGGGATGTAGTTCTTGTTAAAGCCACGCGGGATGTTTTTCTTTGCTGCACCTAGGAGAACCTTACAATAGGCTGCGTATGCGGCGTCCACATCAGCAGCTTCTGGGTTCGGGAGACCGGCTGTTCTTCTTTCCATCTCTGCAGCAAATGACTGCCAGTTAGCCTTCCGGAAGTTCCATCTCTTGGCAGGTCTGCCCGCTACCGGCTGCACCAGTGATGGCACTTTGATGATGGACGGTCGGTGGTGTGAGCGGGGGAACCTGTCAATGACGCGTCTCTCAGGCTTCGGGTCATTGGTGCGGCACACGGTGAAGGCCAGGTCCGGATTGGTGTAGGTGTTCCAGCATGCAGAGAAGAAGCTTGGAGGCTCTTTTGGGTCGAACAGCAGCAGTGCATCGGTGTTGGAGGCCCAGTCGCTCAGCATCATTCCGTCTGGTGTTGTAACCCAAGTCTGTGTGTTGACAGTTGAAGTCACCTGCATAGATGGCGGGTGCAGTAACGGAAGGGAGTGATGACGCCATCAGCGCTGATGGAGGAGGCTTATATGCGTTGACGGCCGATGTTTCCTAGATTTTGGTGACCAGCCACTCGATGTTGGAGCCTGGTGGAGATTGGCTAATGGCTGTCCAGCTTAGTTCAGTCCTGACGAAGGTTGCCATTCCGTGCTGTTTACTGTGGATGGACACAGCGAGAAGGAACCCAGGCAGCTTGAGGTTGTCGTCAGCTGCACAGTGTGTCTCTTGTAGGAGAACGACTGCTGCCTTGTTGAAGTCGGCGAGGTGTCGTATGACTTCGAGCTTGGCGGTGGTGAGGCCCTCGACATTGAGTTGGAGAACTGACAGGCCTTGGTTTTCGACGGTCGGAATGGCCGCCCGTCCTGAAAAGGACGTTCTATGCCTTGGTCTTGGTCTTGACCTTGGCTTGTACCTTGGCCTGCCAGCTCGATGATTGTGTGGCGACATTAGTTTCACAATTCTTGTTACTTGTAGGGAAGGCCGCGGAGAGGCTGTCGTCTTCTTCCCCCTTCATATAAACTCTATAACCATATATAGAGACTGCATTGGGAGGGAGAGGTGTACAATAATTGATTGATTAATTGCATAGTTAAAATCAATAAATAATGATCATAAAATATTTTCTTAATCAATTGGCCAATAGCATACCAGTGCTTCATCCAAAGCTGCTACTTTCTGAAAATTAATTAAATAGGTCATTATTCGAAAAAATCAAATAATTTATTGTTAAGGAATAAGTAATTAATCGATTAATTGATGAATCAATAAATCAAAAATATCCTTTATAGCCACATCACCTGGTCACTGTCGTGTCCAAATATCAGCTTCCTAGCTCAAATGGTGCCTGAAATATTGCCCAGATGAGAAAGAAAATAAATAAATGATGAATAATGAAAATAAATAAATAATAATCATAACATAATTAAATATAATTAATCAATTGGCTAATAGAACACATTCTGTTCCGAATTCTGTTCTGTTCTGTTCTGTTCGGTTCCGAATATAATAGAACACACCACCA
Organism: Myxine glutinosa; assembly: GCF_964187855.1. Lineage (NCBI taxonomy): Eukaryota > Metazoa > Chordata > Myxini > Myxiniformes > Myxinidae > Myxine > Myxine glutinosa. Next base: position 262,904,147 of record NC_136261.1, on the reverse strand, counting down.
TTTCATCCGAATCTATAACTTTAACAAAAGTAATTAATTTCGTCATTAATGTAATAATTAAATAATTTATCGATTAATTGATGAATCAATAAATGAAAAATAGCCTTTATAGCCAAATCACTTGGTCATTGGCATGTCCAAATATCAGCTTCCTGACTCAGAAAGTGCCTGAGATAATGGCCAGAAGAGAAAGGAAATAAATAAGTACTTAATTATATATATAACCACCTTTAGAGGCCATTTTTCCCCGCAAAGCGGGGGTTGGCCTTTTTCGGGAACCGTGGTTGTTGTTGTTTTTCGGTCCCCTTTTTGAAGCAATGTTTTACGGCCGGATGCCCTTCCTGACGCCAACCCTTTTTGCCGCCTTTAACGACAAACAGGGAATTACCAGTGAACTGGTACTCAATTTGTATTTAAGTAACTTAATTAATCGATAATATTTAAGTAACGAATCAATTAATTTATTAATCAAAAAACAAAAAATGAAGTTTTTGACAAAGCACTTGCTCACTATTGTGTCGAAATTTCAGCTTCCTAGCTCAAAGAATGGCTGAGATATCGCCCGGACAAACAAACAAACAAACAAATAAGAAAACAAACAAGCAAACAAACAAACAACCGGAGTGAAAACTGAGTACTCCCTTTCAGTGCACGTCATTTCCGGGCCCCCTTCGGTGCCCGGCAATGACGTTATGCAGCGCCTGGAGATGGCACAGGAAAGGAGCGGAGTGCAACAAACAAGTACAGATACATTCAAAGTACACAGCCCCCATGCCAAATAAATAAATGCCCTCCAGCGCCTTCGGCGCCCAGCAATGCCGCAGTGCAGCTCATAGAGACTGTATTGGGAGGGAGGGTTGTCCAACAATTGATTGATTAATTGCATAATTAAAATCAATAAATAATAATCATAAAATATTTTCTTAATCTATTGGCTAATAGCATATCTAAACCACCAGTACTTCATCCGAAGCTGTAACTTTTTGAAAGTGAATTAAATAAGCCATTAATCGAAAAAAATTGATTAATCAATAAATAATCGATTACTTGATAAATCAATAAATCAAAAATATCCTTTAGAGCCACATCACTTGGTCACTGTCGTGTCCAAATATTAGCTTCCCAGCTCAAAAGGTGCCTGAGATATTGCCCAGATGAGGGAGAAAATAAATAAATGAATAGTAATTAAAATTAATAAATATTAATCATAACTTAATTAAATAATTCATCAACTATCTCAGAGAATACCTAAACCACCACCGTTTCATCCGAAACTGTAACTTTTAAAAATTTGAAAAGCTTGAAAATCCCAGTATGGAAAATAACACCGCACAGTTAGAGCAGGAGATTCCGGGTATCTTTCCATCCTGTGCAGTGACTCGTGCTATGGATAGGAAGCGTTCTGAAGAGAAGGAGAAGGAAGGTGATGTGGATGTGGCTTCCATAGAGATATTGTAGGAAAGGTCTGGTAGAGATGGTAGTAAAGTGAGTGACACCAAGGAACCTAATGATAAGGTTTTATCTGGACCAAAGGATAAAATGGAGTGTCCGTCGGAGACATCTTGGAACGAGGCTGAACAAACGGTGCTTGTCCGAAATAGACTTGTTGAAGAGCAACACAGAGATTCTGAACTCTGGAGTTAAATTGGTAAAGCCATTACCGAGGAAGAGGCTATGAAGGTACCTGTTGGTTACTTCATGAAAGGGGAAATACTCATGAGAAAATGGAGACCACAAAATCCGTACCGGAAAGAGATATTCAGTTTGGCACATGAGACACCTTTGGATGGACACCTTGGAGTGAACAAGACATGTGAAAGAATTCTGGTATATTTTTTTCTGGCCAGGATTGCGACGTGATGTGGTGGAGTTCTGTAAATCTTGCCATTCTTGACAGCTGGTGGGCAAACCTAATCAGAAAACCGCTTCAGCGCCTTTAAAACCAATTCCAGCTTTTGAAGAGCCATTCAGCCGGGTCATTATTGACTGTGTAGGCCCTTTACCTAAAACTAAGGCTGGACTTCAGTATTTGCTGACCATCATGTGCGCTTCCACAAGGTTCCCCGAAGCGGTGCCTCTTAGGAAAATTACTGCGGCAGTTATTGCGAAGGCCTTGATTAAATTTTTCACTTTGGTTGGCCTACCTAAGGTCACCCAGTCTGATCAGGGTTCCAACTTCATGTCAAAGCTTTTTCAGCAAGTGGTACACCTGTTGGGAGTGGAGCAAGTAAGGTCAAGTACTTACCATCCCGAGAGCCAAGGGGCCTTGGAAAGGTTTCACCAGACATTGAAGAATATGATCAGAACGTATTGTTTTGAATGTGACAAGGATTGGGATGAAGGAATACCCTTATTGTTGTTTGCTACGAGGGAATCTGTTCAGGAGTCATTAGGGTTCAGTCCTTTTGAACTTGTGTTTGGACACGCAGTTCGAGGACCTTTGAAACTGGTGAAGGAACAGTGGCTACATGAGGAGTCGCAGTCAACAGTGGAAGAGTATGTGTCAACGGTTAGGCACAGATTGGCAAAGGCTTGTGAAGTTGCAAGAAGAAACTTGAAAGTGACACAGGATAAAATGAAAGTGAGACATGACAAGAAATCTCAGATAAGAAATTTCAGTCCTGAGGACCGAGTGTTAGTGTTGCTTCCTGGTCCAGGTCAGCCACTACAGGCTCAATATTTTGGTCCCTATGCAATCGAAAGGAGGGTTAATGAAACAGATTACGTGGTGACAACTCCCGACCGACGGAAAAAGCGGCAGCTGTGTCATGTCAACCGACTGAAGAAATATTATGAGAGGAAGCCTGTGGAAAAAATGGCTGCTGTCTCACCTGTCATACCTGTAGTCGGTGTGCAAGAGAATCTAGAGTTTGAGGCCAGTGTGAAGTTCGATAGCCTTGATGACCAGGCTTGTCCCAGATTGACAAACACTGAAGTGTTAAGGAACCGAGACCAGAAATTAGGTCATTGACGAGTGAACAACAAGGACAATTATCCAACCTCATTTCTAAGTTTGCACATTTGTTCACAGATGTACCTGGTCGTACCGATCTGGTATGTCATGATATTGATGTGGGGGAGGCCACTCCCGTGAAACAACACCCCTATCGGATGAACCCTGTGAAGATGGATTATCTTCGGAAGGAGGTTCCATATATGCTGGAGAATGACATCATCGAACCAAGCAGCAGTGAATGGAGCTCACCATGTGTGTTGGTTCCAAAACCCGATGGCAGTTTTCGCTGTTGTACAGATTTAAAACGGGTTAATCCAGTGACCAAGACCGACTCATATCCCATCCCGAGGATTGATGACTGTATTAATAGAATAGGCCCAGCTAAATTTGTAACTAAATTTGACTTGCTGAAAGGGTATTGGCAGAATCCTCTTACTGATAGAGCCAAGGAAATCTCGGCTTTAGTCACACCAAATGGGTTGTATCAGTACAAGGTTCTTCCCTTTGGGTTGAAAAACGGTCCTGCTATGTTTCAATGACTAATTAATAAGCTTATTGCAGACCTTGAGGGGGTGGAGGCTTATCTGGATGATCTCATCATCCACACCATGACAATGGAAGACTATCTGAAACAAATTCATGCATTCTTCAAGAAATTAACCGAGGCAAGGTTGACCATCAACTTAGCTAAGAGTGAGTTTGTAAAAGCACAGGTGGTAATCCACGGCCATGTTGTCAGTCAGGGTCAGGTGCAACCAATGACAGCCAAGATAGAAGCCATTGATCGCTTCCAAATTCCAAAACGGAAAAAGGAGCTTATGAGATTCTTGGGCATGGCTGGTTGGTACCGGCGGTTCTGCAGGAATTTTTCTGACGTGGTAGCCCCTTTAACGAATTTGCTGAGGAAAGATACCAAGTTTGTTTGGGATGACAAATGCCAGGCTGCCTTTGCCAAAGTCAAAGCGATATTTATGAGCTCTCCTGTCACCCTTTCAAGGGAAATAACAACCTTTCAAGTTGGCCATCGATGCAAGTGATGTGGGAGATGGGGCAGTTCTACTGCAGGAAGGTGATGATGGCATTGATCACCCAGTGTGTTAAGGTGGGTTTTCACGGGACACGCGAACGGTTCGCGAAGGATGCGAATGTCGAAAAAATGGCAAAGTCCAACATTCGTATTTTAGGCTCCAAAAGTTCGCCAAACATGCGCGGGGGTTCGGAAGCATCATCAATTGTTCGCAGGAGTCGTTTTTTGTTTGGCGGGTATTTCAAAAATGTTTGACGAACTCACTCAAAAACATTCAAAAATGAAAAGTCCCGTGAAAACCCACCTTTACTATTCGAGGAGGTTTGACAGACATCAGAAAATTTATGCCACGGTGGAAAAGGAGACCATTGCTCTCCTACTAGCTCTACAGCATTATGAGGTGTATCTGGGAACTACTACCTTTCCTATAAAGGTTTTCACTGATCACAACCCCTTAACCTTCATTCAAAAAATCAGAGGTTGATGAGATGGAGTTTGTCTTTGCAAGAGTTCAACTTGGAAATTAGGCATGTAAAGGGCATAGACAATGTAGTCGCCGATGCTTTATCCAGAGTGAATTAACCTTGAGAATTCCTGTGTTTTGTTTGGAATTTTTTGTTGCTTGCGGGATTTGATCAGCCATAGTTTTGATTTACAGTTGTTGGGTGTGAGTATTACTTTTGGGTGTTAAAGATACTTTTTGTATGGAAATAAAGTTTTCACCGTGTTCAAACTTTCTTCCTTGAAGGCGGGGAGTGTTACGGATCTGTCACTTCCGCCTTTGTTTTTATTATGTACTTGTAGGATTTTTAGTTTCAGGTAATATTGTTGTTAAGATTTTTGTGTGAAATGGAGATGACTTTAGTAAAAGGTAAAAATAAATGTTTGTGAAGGAAAAATGAAAATGCGGCAAAGAAAGAGGACGAGGAGGAGATTGGAGAGGCGGAGATGGCCATGAGAGAGATACAGCCGTAAGTCGCATCGAGGCTGCGAGTGGACTTTTTTGATGTTGGTCGCGAATTAGTTGAGGCTTCCCGTGAAAGGGATTTGCCCGCGACATCGTCCTATATTGCGGTTGCAATTAAACCTGCGTCTCAGGTTTTATTACCAAGCATAAGCTATTGTTGGCGGGAAAGCAAGAGCCTCCATTACAGGCCGATCTGCCATTTTGTCCTCGAAGAGGCCATCTGCTTGGGGCATCGTGTTTGGTCATTGGGATTCCCAGATCGACATCATCGTGTTGATTGCCGTTGGTTTCCATATCGGCTCAATTCCCATATCGACCACTCACCTCGTAACTCCTCGTCCGCCACCACGCTGATAACTGCCTGTTCTTGTTGTTCTGCACGACTTCAACCTTCATCCAGCATGGGGATCCGTGCAAAGACTTTGGGATTGTTACATTCCACTCACGTTTGGCGTATCATGAGTTTATTGCTTTGAGAGCATTGGGGAATGATGGTACCATCATAGGTATTGTTCATTTGATGTAAGTTCATTTGACTCTACTCTCTGTCGCTCCATTCCTCATCCCTCAGATCAGCAGTCTGCAGCCTCCTCATGCTCTGCAGACCTGGACAAAATCACAGACTGGGCAAACAAGTGGAACATGTCTTTCAATCCTGACAAATCTCACACTCTTACGATGTCTCTCCGAAAAGACCGACTGGACAACCCTCCCATCCACTTTCTGAATAGTCCTCTCCAAGAAGTTCTGTCACTCAAGCTTTTGGGTCTCACTATCTGCCATGATCTTTCCTGGGAAAACCACATTTCAAATCTGGCCTCCAAAGCCAGTCGCCGACTGGGCATCCTCCGTCGTGCAAAGTCCTTCCTTAGCACACCTGAGCTCCTCACCACATACAAGGCTTTCATCCACAGCTCAATGGAATACTGCTCTCCCCTCTGGGCTGGTGCTCCTGCCTCACACCTAGCTCGTCTTCACGCTGTTGAAACCAAAGCGTTCAGAATCATTGGAATCTCCCGCGATGAAGCTAACTCCAAGGGCCTTTCACTCACTCACCGCAGGCAGGTTGGTGGTCTTTCCGTCTTCTACCGACTCCTCTCTGGCCTTGCCCCCCCAGCTCTCTCTGGGCTCTGTCCCCCAAATATTCCTACAGGTCGCACAAGATCTGCCTGCAACCCTCTTATGGTTAAACTGCCAAAATCAAGACTCTCTGCTCACCTTCACTCCTTCATTCCTCTTTTCTCCCACCTCTGGAACAAACTCCCTCACTCTCTTCAATCCCACTCCACCCTCCAGGTCTTTAAAACAGCTGTTCACCACCATCTCTTATCTTTCCCCATCCAAAACCTTGATCTTTTCTACCCCCGCTAATTTCACCCCAAATCCACTTTTTCGAAATACCAACTTCTGTCCTGGAAGTCCTTTAGTAAGGGCATTTTATGAGATATTTCACAAATCTGTTAACTAAATTGTTACCAAAAAATTTCTTCACCAATATGTTTGTAAAGGTGTGTAATAACATGTGTTAAAATGTTGAAGTTCAACTCCCGTGGGAAACCCAGAAAAAAAGCTGTTGAATTCGGGTACCGAAAAATTATTTTCGAGAATTTTTATTTTTTTAAATCGGCCCTTAAGTAACTTATGAGGGGTCAAATAAGGGTTTTTCATGATTCTGAGTTGATTGTTAACATTTATATTTTCACTTTTACATTTACACACAAAGTAGCTTTTATTTCACATACATATATAATACTCAAGAGTTATTTCTCATTCACAATGTCAGAAGTTTCAACAGTCATTGTCTATGTCTTCTTCAGACTCAACAACATCATGACTGCAGTTTCTGCATGTAATGCCATTACAGACTCCACAGGCCGAGATGCACGTGACCCCATTCTTCTTGCAGCTGCATCGCCGGTTGCTGCAATCTCCATGACAATTACAGCTCGTGAACTGCAATAGCTCCTCAGGAGCCGTGGGGTCCAGTGTTGGAACTGGCTCATACCCATGCACACCTATTGTCCATCCATAGTCACTGGGGTTCAGAGACATGCTCTGTAGAAGGATCCAGTCCTGGGTCTGCAGGTAGGCACGGAGTGAATGTTGTGCAGCTGCACCCTCTGTTGGAGGTAGAGTCTCTGGTTTGATCACTCCTGCCGCTGCCTTCCTTGAGAACATGTTGTACCGAATTTCACCCAATGTAGTATCTCGTCCATGGTAAATGTACTTGAAAATCGCAGTACCAGCCTGCGACAGATGCCCATTGTGGTCTGCAAGTCGCTCGGTTCTGATAAAGACCTTGATCACATCTACCATGTGGTGGTACTCCACCCAGAGTGCAGGTGTTCTTCCTCCTTTTGCGAGTCGTTTGAAGGTTTCTTCAAACCTTTGCTCAAACACTGGCACTACTGGGTCTGAGTGTCTGGCTCCCATCTTCCCATCAGCCACCTTCTCCATGAAGGTCTTCATGTCACCACGCTCCTCCTCAGTGAAGGCAAGTTTCATGATGTGTTGATAGATGGCTGCATCGATGAGGAGGTGAACACGGATTGCCTTGTCAAAACATCCTCCATCCATGATGTGGTTGGCTGTCGTACTTCCAGGATAGATCAACTGGATCACATCTAGTAGTCCAGAATCTTCCATGATGTTACCCATTGATCCAAGATAAGACTTCAGCAGGTGAAAACCACCCAACCTTGGAATGACGGGTAGATTTGCCTGCTTTATTATATTCACAGCCTTCAGCCAAATCGGAAGATCAAAGGTCACTATAGCGACCCCAGCGCACCGTATGCACTCTTTCAGAGTGGTGAAGATGGTGTTGAGGTCATTAGGGTCTCCTTCAATAACTGGGAGGAACTCGATCTGTGTGCTCTGCTTTGCATCATTAGCATGGATTCTCTTCATCCAGCCATTCCAGTTGGAGTGTGGGAACTCAGGATCGTTGGCTTTGATCACCCACCCTGCTGCCCAGAGTGTGTCACCTGGAGTGAGGAGTGGCTGATCATGAGCCAGGGAGGAGGAAAGCTCAGCGAGGGGGAGAAACATGATCGCGTTCGTTCCTATCTGTTTCCTGTTCGTAAATGGAATAATCTTTACTTCAGTTCCTCTCAGGATCTTAGCTTTGTCGAGTGCCTTCAACTTCACCCGGGGGAAAGCTGCTGTTGCCTGTGGATCTGGCAAAGGTGGTGCCGGAGAGGTGACTTCGATCCAACCCATTGAGTGAAAGGGAGTGTTTCCGTGAATAGAGACAATGTTTAAATCTATATTGTCTCCAACAAACTGAGTGACTGCATTGTTTGTTTCCCCAACCTCCATAAAGACCACCTGATCATTACTTGACAATTCACTTTCACTGGCTGGCACTTTGGTTGTCATCACTGAATGATCCTCAAGCGCAGCATCAACCACAACCTCATCATTGATCTGTTCATCTGTTTCCTCCACAATGGTGTCAAGAGTGCCAGAAGTATCTGGAACATCATCTCCACTCCTACTATTAAGGAAGCAGTATTTGTAGTTTTGTGTCTCCGTGTAAGACTCAGTGTATCCCAGCCGGTGGAACTTGTTGAGCATCCTTTTTGACCCAAATCTATGATCAAGTTGTATGGCAAGCCCCATTTGGTGTGGCAATACTCCAGACCGAGGTCGACAGGCCTTAATAAAATTCTGCCCCCAAACGGCAACTCTTTCGTCTGTCTTGACAATCGGTCTGAAGAACATCTGAAGGTTTGCAGGAACAAGTGTCAGCTGACTATCGATGGCAGTCATACTGTGTGTGGTGGGGTATGACTTTGGACCTAAATCAATCAAGGCAATATCATTGGATATGAACTTGAGTGCCGTCTTTATGATCTGAGTCTTCTCATCTCCATGGTCAAGATTAGCATGATGCCCTCGCAGAATATTGTCGGTGCCATCTTTGAGACAGTACATCTGCCCTTCTTTCCTGTGTTGTGAAATACAAGGTGTCTTCGTATTTCTCTAGAAGTTTTATCTTTAGCCAATGCTTTGAATAAGAAAGGCTCTTCTCTGGTGACTGATCAAACTCCTGCAGCTTTTCATGGACTTGGTCCATGTTCATTACCCCATGCTCTAATTCTGAGTCTAACCATTCGCAGAATTCAATAAAAACTGCCTCTCGCTCCTCATCAATACTCCTCTGTCCTCTCTTCCTTTTTCCTTCCTCATCAGTCTTGGACAAACTGTCACCTCTCGCAAACATAAGTTTGCATCGCAAATGGTACAGTGTTTCTTCTGCTAACAAGTCGTTGATCCCTTCCAGGCGTCCAGTGACTTCAGTGCCCCAGTCATCCCCGCGACTCCGTGCTGTCTTCAGCAAGCTTGCCTTCAGTGTATCTGCAGTCAAATTATCTGGCACTCTGTATTTCTTTCTAGCTTGTGCTGGATTATTTTTGTAGAGCTGGGCTGGTTGGTTGCAAAGAATGCATACATCCTTATACAGGAGGTCAACTGACTGTGATCTTCTAGAACTGCAGCCAGTTGATGAACTGAACTCACAAGTAGTGCGTCTTCTCTTCAACTTTGATGACTCTTTCTCTGCCTTTGATGCTTGAGCTGACTTCTTGGTGGTTTCAACAAAGTTGTTGTACAGATCATTTTTACACTTCTGGTGGTACCTCAGTTTTCCTTCCTTTTGAGCCTCCTTCATACGTTCCACAACAGTAACATTTTCGACAGTTTCTGCTTGTTTCAATAAAGTTGAGTATCCCTTTGGAGTTGCCTGTATGAGCCTTTCAGCTGGTGTATCCGAGCGTGCACAGATGAAGCAATTGAGCACAGGTGGAGTAACGTCTTCATCCATATTGCTAGACTCCATGTCCTGCAAAGTAGAAAATGAGATATATTTAGAAATTATTTTTCCACAAAGGAGTGTCTGTGGTGAAATATAAATGTTAACAATCAACTCAGAATCATGAAAAACCCTTATTTGACCCCTCATAAGTTACTTAAGGGCCGATTTAAAAAAATAAAAATTCTCGAAAATAATTTTTCGGTACCCGAATTCAACAGCTTTTTTTCTGGGTTTCCCACGGGAGTTGACCTTCAACATTTTAACACATGTTATTACAAACCTTTACAAACATATTGGTGAAGAAATTTTTTGGTAACAATTTAGTTAACAGATTTTCATATGTTTCCCTTACTACTTGGTGTCCTTGTGTTTTATACTTCTTCTTCAGATGAAGTATGGCATATTATGTTTGGCCGCAACCAATGATGGCCTCCCCCCAAACAGTCCACAAGTTTGGCCTGGATCATTCTCAGCAGCACTTTCGGCGGTTGTAGGCAAATAAATCGATGCCATAAAATTGCAGCAACCAAGTTATTGGCAACGAAGACACGGCCCTTAAAGGAAAGGTGAGGTCGGGCTCTTTTCCACAGGTTCAGTCTCCTCTCCATTTCTCCAATCAAGCCTTCCCAATTCTTTTCCATAAATTGCGTGGAACCGAGGGATACACCAAGGTAGTCGATACCATCTGCCTTCCATTCGAAGTTTGCCGGAAGAGGAGGTAGATGTGTCGAGACAGGGAGGCAACTATTAAGGTAAGGCACCCAAATAGCTTTGCTTTTCCTCCAATTAACTTTCAGGGAATAAGCCTGGAGAAAGGTTCTCAAGGCTTTAACGAGAGCATCAATATCCCGGTTGCTTCTGATTATGATGCCCACATCATCTGCATACGCTGATATAGTCAATGGTGGACTCCTTGGGAAACACGTCAGGCCAGAGATATTCTCCCTGAGCGTACAAAGTAATGGTTCCATTGCTAATGCAAAAAGCAATCCTGAGACTGGGAAACCCTGCCGTACCCCTCCCTGAACCTGTATGGGGGAAACTAGTTCATTGTTTACCTTTATTACACGAGAGATGTCAGTGTACAATCGAGACATGAATACACTAGTATGTTTAAAATGAGGAAAGGATAGGCCCATAGTGACCACGTGGTGGTCAGAGAAGATAGACAGGACAATATTTGAGAAGGTTATCATATTCCTAAAACGTGGGGTGATGTACCATCGGTCAAGCCTTGCTAAGGACGCTTGACCATTGGAGCATCGACACCATGTGTACTGTTGGTCACTTGCGTGTATCAAGCGCCATACATCCAGAAAAACCATGACGGAAAGGAAATAGGAGAGGTCACCATGGGCTTCGGGGTGTGGTTCTGGTGAGTTTCTGTCCAATTTGGCCTCAAACGTGCAATTAAAATCACCCCCCATGCATATGCACTGATTGAGGTCAAACAATTTTAAATGGTTTACCACGACAGTAAAGAAAGTTTTACGGTCAGGACTTTCACTTGGTGCATATACATTAAAAATAATAAATTCTAGGTTATTAATCACCAGTTCCAGGGAAGCAAACCGGCCCTTTATCACCTCCTGAAAGAGGTAAGAGTCAGTTACAAGTCCTGGTTTTAACAAGAACCCAACTCTAGCAGATACAGACGACATGTTACTAGAGAAGCATTTACCTTTAAAAATGCTGCAAAAAGTGGACATACATACATACATAGTCACAAACACTTGCTCTATTATATACACATTATTATCATTGTTAGTTTGGGCCAGTTTGTGGGAATGTCTTCTTGCTTTGTCATCTTGTAGGGAAAGTCAAACCCAAAAATTGCATCCATCCAGCTGCTTTTTGTTGTGAACTTTCTGGAACATTCCAATCACTCTACCAAGCTGCAGTTCATTTAAATGGCATTCTTGTGGAATTGTCCAGTCATAATCGTTCAAATCCATGTTAAAACGAATAATAATCCCACATCATCTGTACTTGCTCACACTTGATCCCCATATCATAAGCCGATGGGTGTGTATTAAAACAAATGACCAGCAGAGGGCAGTCACCACCTTGAAAAAGACCCTGCTTCGGTCGAGCATGCCTCTGCAGCTCATTTTTGTTAACATTTGATCTAAAAAAAAGTGATTGTAATTTGTCCTTTATGTCTCCAAAAATGTTAATACAATACTACTGTTGTCATTGGTTAATATCAGCAACAACCTAGCTCTCCTTCCTCCTCCACCCTCTCCATAGTCAATTTTATACTGTTGTATAACTTGATCATACCAGCTTAACCAACAATGTAGTATCAATTGTGGGATGTAAGAATATTCAAGCTAGAATGTTGAACATCCAAGAAAATATTTGAATGTTATTATCATGTCAAAAGCTTGGATTAGTAGGTCATAGAGTAGGTGTAGCAGAGGAATTCCTGCTACACCTGAAGTATTTTGACTGTGACACTGGAATAAATGGAATCTATTTTTTGAGCTGTACATCTTACACCAATCAATCTTCGATGCAAGGAACCTTGATGCAAGAAGAGGCCATTTGGACCATCATGCCTGTGCAGTCACAGAAAGAGGAACGTGAATGGGGCTTGTTAGTTATATTGGAATATAAGACACTTTGCTGACGAGAATACCAATATTTGTGTGATTGTTAAAAAAAAAAACTTGTTAATGGGGGAAAAATACAATTATGCGGTGTATAGATACCAGCCTGCGCCAGGTGTTGGCTTAGCGGTTAGGGAGCTGGCTTGGGATCCTAGGATCCTGGGTTCGTAATCCCAGTCGATCACTGAATTAACACCAGGGGGTTGACTCAGCCTGTCATCCTTCCGAGGTTGGCAAATTGAGTACCAGTTCACTGGTAATTCCCTGTGTGTTGCAAGAGGCGACTAACAGGAAGGACTTCTCGGACAGCAAAACATTGCTTCAAAAAGGGGACCATAGTGCCAAAAAAAAAGGCGTACCCCCACTCTGCAGTGAAAAATGGCCTCTAATGGTGGTTCTTTTGATACCAGCCTATAGCTATACACTCAGGGAGTGGGATTATTAATCGAAGCCTTTTTAGATGCTGAATTGCCAATAATATACAACACACTAAGAGGAAGATAAAATAATCACCCTCCCCTTCTCTTCTTTCTTTTGATCAAACTGTCTGGGTTACGTACGTATCAGGCACGGGCCATGGCAGGAAACAAACCCTTGAGGTCTCCTCATCTCTGCCTTTGTGTAAATGATAAAAAACTGGACTTTCCCTTTCCTCGGCATAGCTTTGATGGCTAATCTATGGAGCAAGAACAAAATAGGATCCCTGGAAGATCCAGCCCTCCATGTGGGGATAACCAACGTTAAGTTGGCGTTTGCAGTTTCACCACGTGTTCCCATGTACCAATAAAAAAATGTTTGTTTTTTTGTGTCACAAACCTTCCTGGAATATCCCTGAAATCACCTGACTTGGATTTAATGAAATCCGTTAATCAGTTCTCAAGTTATAATATGACAGACAAACAAACAAACACAGACAGATGCAGCTCCTTTTATAATACAGATGTTTACTGCTATTTACAGTAGTGGCCAAAAATATTGGCACCCTTTCACTTTTTTCAAACAACTCACAATTTTCTCTAAAAATAAGTTGAAATTGACCAAAGTATTTGGTTTCCACAATTCTTTATTTCACTGTTAATATTACAGAGCCTTTGTTTTTGATTCAGAACTTAATATTGTAGCGGTTACCGCTGGATGTACATAATCGCCTTGCACCGGCCAGAACACGGCCAGACGCGCCTCTCCCGGGCATGCCCGGACTCACTGTTCCCGGGCACGCCCGAACCTCCCGGGCACGCCCGGTCTCGTCTTTCCCGGGCATGCCCGCTCTCGCCTTTCCAGGGCTCGCCCAGAGCGTCCGGGCATGCCCGCTATCGCCTTTCCAGGGCTCGCCCAGAGCGTCCGGGCATGCCCGCTATCGCCTTTCCAGGGCTCGCCCAGAGCGTCCGGGCATGCCCGCTATCGCCTTTCCAGGGCTCGCCCAGAGCGTCCGGGCATGCCCGCTCTCGCCTTTCCAGGGCTCACCCAGAGCGTCCGGGCATGCCCGCTATCGCCTTTCCAGGGCTCGCCCAGAGCGTCCGGGCATGCCCGCTATCGCCTTTCCAGGGCTCGCCCAGAGCGTCCGGGCATGCCCGCTATCGCCTTTCCAGGGCTCGCCCAGAGCGTCCGGGCATGCCCGCTATCGCCTTTCCAGGGCTCGCCCAGAGCGTCCGGGCATGCCCGCTATCGCCTTTCCAGGGCTCGCCCAGAGCGTCCGGGCATGCCCGCTCTCGCCTTTCCAGGGCTCGCCCAGAGCGTCCGGGCATGCCCGCTCTCGCCTTTCCAGGGCTCGCCCAGAGCGTCCGGGCATGCCCGCTATCGCCTTTCCAGGGCTCGCCCAGAGCGTCCGGGCATGCCCGCTATCGCCTTTCCAGGGCTCGCCCAGAGCGTCCGGGCATGCCCGCTCTCGCCTTTCCAGGGCTCGCCCAGAGCGTCCGGGCATGCCCGCTGTCGCCTTTCCAGGGCTCGCTCAGAGCGTCCGGGCATGCCCGCTATCGCCTTTCCAGGGCTCGCCCAGAGCGTCCGGGCATGCCCGCTCTCGCCTTTCCAGGGCTCGCCCAGAGCGTCCGGGCATGCCCGCTATCGCCTTTCCAGGGCACGCCCAGAGCGTCCGGGCATGCCCGCTATCGCCTTTCCAGGGCTCGCCCAGAGCGTCCGGGCATGCCCGCTATCGCCTTTCCAGTGCTCGCCCAGAGCGCCCGGGCACGCCCAGCCTCGACTTGCCAGGCCACAGCCAAACACGCCCGGGCAGGTCCAGACTCGCCTTTCCAAGGCTCGCCCTTGATACCCGGGCATGCCCGGTATAGCTTTTGCCGGGCAAACTTCCCGACATAAATGTGTATATATATTGTTGCCCGAAAAACGGGCTTGTCAGAATACCTGAGCTGTTTTGTTTCAATAAAGCAACTCGGACGAATTCCGTCTTTGGTCGCGTCAATTCTTTCGACTCGCGTTGGAGCGCAGTTCCTTCATTGGTGACCTACCGACATGGATACGGCAGTGACGCTTAAACTGCCTACCTTCTGGGAGACTCACGCGGCTGTTTGGTTCGCCCAGGCGGACTCCCAGTTCGCCCTGCGAGGCATCACCGCGGACGACACCCGCTTCCACCATGTTGTGGCGGCGCTCGGTTCCACCACCGCGGCCCGCGCCTTGAGCCTCCTCCAGCACCCGCCGGCTGCTGACAAATACGACGCGCTGAAGATGCTCCTCCTCGGTGCTTTCGCCCTCTCACCGGCAGCACGCGCACGGCGCCTGCTTGACCTGCCCTAGCTCGGCGACACGCGCCCGTCCGAGCGCATGGACTATATGCTCTCGTTGCTCGGCGAGCACTCTCCGGCATTCCTGTTCCGGGAGCTGTTCCTCCGTCAGCTGCCTAACCCGGTACGCCTCGCCCTGGCTGGCACGTTGATCATGGATTCCCGCGCCCTTGCCAGGGAAGCCGATAAGATCTCCTCGGCGGGCCAGCACATCGGCGCGGTTACCTGGAGCCCGCCGCCGTCCGAGGCGACGCCCACGACGCCCGAGCGCCTTGCGCGGTTGGAGGCCGAACTGCCGGTGCAACTGGCGGCCGCCACGCCGCACCGCCCGCTTCCGACATGACGGCCGGGGCCTCCACCTGACCGGGCGTGGTGTTATTACCATGCCAGGTTCGGACACAAGGCTCGGACGTGCCGGCCCCCGTGCACTTTCGGCAGGTCGGGAAACGGCCGGGCCGGCGTTCATTCCCAGCCATGAGCGCCGGCCACTCGGGCAACTTGCTGTTTATTCGGGACAAAGCGTCTGGACGGCGTTTCCTGTGCGACACCGGCGCCCAACTGAGCGTCATACCTGCCTCCGAGCAGGACAGGCTGGACGCAGTTTGCGGCCCCTCTTTGGTCGCTGCTAATGGCTCGGCCATACGCACTTTCGGCCCACGCGTCGTCACCCTCTGCTTCGGCAGCCAGCGCTTTCAATGGACTTTTGTTACCGCCAGCGTCCCCGTGGCTTTGCTGGGCGCCGACTTCCTCTGCGCGCATGGGCTGCTGGTCGACGTCAAATGACGTCGCCTTGTCCACGCCGAGACCTTCAGCTCCCTGGCGTGCACAATGAGCAGCTCCGCGCCGACCGAACTGGCATGCGCCCTCCCGGCAACGAACGAGTTCGCTCGCCTGCTCGTGGAATTCCCGGCCCTCACGCGGCCGACGTTTTCGGCCGTCGCGGTGCGGCACGGGATCGAGCACCACATACCCACTACGGGCCCGCCGGTCTATGCCAGGGCCCGCCGCCTCGACCCAGCCAAGCTCGCCGTGGCAAAGGCCGAATTCGACGCGTTGGAGCACCTCGGCATCGTGCGGCGCTCCGATAGCGCGTGGGCCTCGCCACTGCACATCGTGCCAAAGCCGGGGGGTGGATGGCGCCCGTGTGGCGACTACCGCCGTCTCAATGACGCTACCACCCCCGACAGGTACCCGATCCCGCATATTCAGGACTTTTCCGCCCGTTTGGCGGGACGGGTCATCTTTTCGAAAATTGACCTGATACGGGGCTACCACCAGGTACCTGTCCGGGCGGCCGACGTCCCGAAGACGGCCGTCATCACGCAGTTCGGCCTGTTCGAATTTTTGCGGATGCCGTTTGGCCTCAAGAACGCGGCCCAGGCGTTCCAGCGCTTGATGGACGGCGTGCTGCGCGACCTGCCGTTTCTTTTCGTCTATCTGGACGACATCCTCGTCGCCAGCACGTCCCGCGCCGAGCACCTCCTCCACCTCCGAACACTGTTCGGTCGCCTCAGCGAGCACGGCTTAATTGTCAACCCGGTCAAATGCCACTTCGGCGCGACGACCGTTGACTTTTTGGGCCACCGCATCACCAAGACCGGGGCTGTGCCGCTGCCGACCAAGGTCGAGGCCATCACCACGTTCCCGCGTCCCCGTTCCATCAAGGCCCTCCAAGAGTTCCTCGGCATGGTGAATTTTTATCACTGATTCGTGCCCCGCGCTGCTCAGCTCATGCGGCCCCTTTACGAGGCCCTCCGGGGCAAGCCGGCCAAGCATGACATTGTTTGGTCCGCGGCCATGGACGCGGCCTTCGCCAGTGCCAAACGGGCCCTCGCCGACGCAACGCTGCTGGCTCACCCGGTGCTCAACGCGCCCATCGCCCTCACTACGGACGCCTCCAACTACGCGGTGGGCGCCGTCCATGAGCAATGGGTGGACGGGGTTTGGCAGCCACTCGCTTTTTTCAGCCGGCAACTCCGGCCGAACGAGTTAAACTACAGCACGTTCGACCGCGAGCTGCTCGGGCTATTCCTGGCCGTTCGCCATTTCCGACACCTCCTGGAGGGCCGCCCGTTCACGGCTTTCGTCGACCACAAGCCGTTGGTCTACGCAATGGCTAAGGTCACGGAGCCGTGGTCGGCCCGCCAGCAGCGCCACCTCTCCGCCGTGTCGGAGTTCACCACGGACATCCAGCACGTCGCCGGCAAAGACAACGCCGTGGCCGACTGCCTTTCGCGGGCCAGCGCGAACGCGGTCCACCTCGGCGTGGGCTTCACGCTCATGGCGGCCGACCAGACCACCGACGCCTCAGTGCAGGCACTCCGCATGGCGGATACGGGCCTCCGCCTGGCCGACATCCCCTTCGCGGGCACCGTCCTGCTCTGCGACGTCTCCCAGGGCCAGCCTCGCCCCATCGTGCCCGTTTCCTGGCAGCGCCGCATCTTCGCCTCCATCCACGGCCTTTCTCACCCGGGCCGGAAAGCTTCTCAGAAGCTGGTGTCGGCGCGTTTCGTCTGGCACGGCCTTCGACGAAACATCCACGACTGGGCCAATGCCTGCACGGCCTGCCAGCGAGCCAAGGTCCACCGCCACACCCAGGCCCCGCTGGCACCTTTCGCCGTGCCTGAACGGCGTTTCGACCACGTCCACGTGGACCTGGTGGTTCCCCTGCCCCCCTCGCGGGGGTTCACCCACCTGCTCACCATGGTGGACAGGACCACCAGGTGGCCGGAGGCCGTGCCCCTCACCTCCACCACCACCGCCGACGTGGCGCAGGCGTTCATCGCCACCTGGGTCGCGCGCTTCGGCGCACCAGCGGACATCTCATCCGACCGCGGCCCACAGTTCACGTCTGAGCTTTGGGGCGCGGTCGCCCGTTCGTTGGGGGTCACGCTGCACCGCACCACGGCCTACCACCCCCAAGCCAATGGGTTGTGCGAGCGGTTTCACCGCTCCATGAAGGCCGCACTCATGGCCGGCCTTCAGGACGACGGTTGGGCCGACCGGCTGCCGTGGGTCCTTTTGGGCCTTCGCACGGCCCCCAAGGAAGACCTCCAGGCGTCCGCCGCCGAGCTCCTCTACGGCCAGCCACTCCGCGTCCCGGGCGAATTCGTGCCTGACGCTACCAGTCCCTGGTCCGCCGCTCGCCAGCGCTCGGACCTCCAGGAGGCCGCCCGACGATTTGCCCCCGTGCCGACGTCCCGCCACGGTGGCCCCCAGTCCTACGTCCCCACGGCGCTTCGCACAGCGGAGTACGTCTTTGTGCGTCATGACGCGCACCGGGGGCCACTCCGGCCGCCGTACGATGGGCCCTTCCGGGTCCTGCGACGGGGCGACAAGTCTTTCATCGGCGGCCGGCCGGACCGGATTTCTGTGGACCGCCTCAAACCGGCGCACATGGACGTCGACCGACCACCACGGTTGGCCCTTCCTCCGCGGCGAGGCCGCCCCCCGTCCACAGTTCCCCCCGCTCGACCACCCACCACCACGCCAGACCCCTCCCCACGACCCTCCAGGGGTCGCTTCGGCCGGGTCATCCGGACCCCCCTTAAATTGACCCTGCCGGTGCAGGTCGATTCTGGAGGGGCGTGTGTAGCGGTTACCGCTGGATGTACATAATCGCCTTGCACCGGCCAGAACACGGCCAGACGCGCCTCTCCCGGGCATGCCCGGACTCACTGTTCCCGGGCACGCCCGAACCTCCCGGGCACGCCCGGTCTCGTCTTTCCCGGGCTCGCCCAGAGCGTCCGGGCATGCCCGCTATCGCCTTTCCAGGGCTCGCCCAGAGCGTCCGGGCATGCCCGCTATCGCCTTTCCAGGGCACGCCCAGAGCGTCCGGGCATGCCCGCTATCGCCTTTCCAGGGCTCGCCCAGAGCGTCCGGGCATGCCCGCTATCGCCTTTCCAGTGCTCGCCCAGAGCGCCCGGGCACGCCCAGCCTCGACTTGCCAGGCCGCAGCCAAACACGCCCGGGCAGGTCCAGACTCGCCTTTCCAAGGCTCGCCCTTGATACCCGGGCATGCCCGGTATAGCTTTTGCCGGGCAAACTTCCCGACATAAATGTGTATATATATTGTTGCCCGAAAAACGGGCTTGTCAGAATACCTGAGCTGTTTTGTTTCAATAAAGCAACTCGGACGAATTCCGTCTTTGGTCGCGTCAATTCTTTCGACTCGCGTTGGAGCGCAGTTCCTTCAATATATCCTTTTAAATCAGAAAATAAAAAGAAATGGCATTGACAAAATTATTGACACCCGAGAATTAATATTTGGTAGCCTTTGGACAAAATAACTGCAGTCAAGCGCTTCCTATCGCCATGAATGAGCTTCCTACACCTCTCTACTGGCAGTTTGGCCCACTCTTCTTGTGCAAACTGCTCCAGTTCTCCTAGATTTGAAGGGTGCCTTCTCCCAACTGCTGTTTTCAGATCTCCCCACTGGTCTTCAATGGGATTTAGATCTGAACTCATTGCTGGCCACTTCAGAACAGTCTAGCGTTTTGTCTTGAACCATTCCTGGGTGCTTTTTGAAGTGTGTTTGGGGTTATTGTCCTGCTGCAAGACCCATGACCTTCAACGGAGACCCAGCTTTCTCACACTGGGTTGAACATTGCGCTCCAAAATGCCCTGGTAATCTCCTGATTTCATGATGCCATGCACACATTCAAGGCACCCAGTGCCAGAGGCAGCACAGCAACCCCAAAACATCACTGAACCTCTTCCATATTTGACTGTAGGGAAGGTTTTCTTTTCTTTAAAGGCTTAATTTTGTTTTCTGTAAACATAGAGATGATGTGCTTTACAAAAAGCTCTAATTTGGTTTCATCTGTCCACAGGACATTCTCCCAGAAGGATTTTGGTTTGTTCAGGTGTGTTTTGAAAACTGCAGTCGGGCTTTCTTGTGTCTCTCTCTCAGCAGTGGGGTCCTCCTGGGTCTCCTACCATGGAACCCCCTTTCATTGAGTTGGCGATGCATGGTGCGATTTGAAACTGCCATACCTTGTGTCTGAAGGTCAGCTTGAATCTGTTTGGCAGTTGATCGAGGTGCTTTCTCCACCATTCGAACAATCCTTCGCTGCAATCTTCGATTGTGAGACTTGTGAGACTTGGTGGTGCAAGTTTCTGACTACGCTCTAGCTGATAACTCGCCAATAAGTGATGAAACCTGTCCGGCGGCTGAGGGGGCATGTAGCATTGAGATTCTCATACATGTACTATTTATGGGGATGGTTTGAGCCTGTAAAGGAACTCGGGTAGAGTTTGAAACAGCTTTATGTAGCTTTTCTTGGTTGCTTTATGTTGCTTTCTTCAGCTAGAAGAGCATGGGAGGAGTTAATTTATTTGGTAAGCCTAGCCACCTGGGGTAATTGAATAGGTGAGAGTTGATTGGTTATTTCCTCCAGGCACAGGTGAGAGATGTGATTGGGTCTTGTTTTCAGATATCTTGTTCTTGTTTTCAGATATATCATTCTTATTTCGTATGCAGCCTGTGGCGTTGGTTGCATCATTGCTGAAAGTGTGGATGTGCCGCTGATGAGGTGCCCTCGTTACCAGTAAGCTGATACTCATTTTGCTCACCTCAGAAGGATGTATTGGCAGGATGGCCTGGAGGTATGCACACTCGCCTCTAAGTCCGTCCAGTGTGGGTTCAAATCTCGTCCCAGCTATAAACTGTCATCTTGGTGTTAAACAGGGAGAGTGATTAATCAATGTGTGTGCCCTGAACGTCAAACTGGGTGTCCCATCTGCCGACATTAGTTGCTGGATGTTAAAGACCCATGGTGTCCTTCATGAAGAGTAGTCAAGCTATCGCCGGGCACCACTGAAAAATTACAAATTCCTTCCCCAACTCCTGCTGGGAAGGCAATGGCAAACCACCCATTATAACCTTTGCCAGGAAACTGCTTCAGAAGCAACGATACTCTCTCTGTAACACGTGATGTTACGCTACATCACAAACAGAACATGTTTATATCACACATACACAAACTTTTTTTTTCTTAATTTATTTTGCAGTGTTGTGGGGGGTTGGGGGGGGGGGGGTTGAAGTCTATTGAGGACAAATTAACCAACTAAACACATTCACGTTTTGATGAGACTCTCATTGACGTCACAATCACCATACAGGTACATAAACACTGATCCATACTTAAGCTATCAGTCCTACCTATTAGTCCTACCAATATCCCTGTAGCCCTCTATCTCCAATGCTTCTAAGTACATATTTAACTCAAATTTAAACTTGCTCTTTCTTCTGACATTGTGGACCATTCCATGCATTAACGACCTTATGAGTGAAAGACCATTCCCTTAGTACAGTCCTAACTCTCCTCTCGTTTACTCTCAGGGTTCTTCTCCTACTTTTTTATGCAGCACAAGGCTGCGGGATGTCAAGCATCATTGTCTGAGGTCACGGCTGTGCTGCTGTTGCAATTTCACCTTCTGGTGAGGGCAGGAATTTGTAATTTGCTGTTGTTGTTGTATAGCCCCAAACAGTTCACTTGAACAAATCCGCAGCACGGAGACAGCTGATCAATCTCCCAGGAGTGACCCAGAGATCCCTCACATATAGGATGGTGGCCCATAGACGTGTGTGCCTTCCCTTGGAAAGATGCCAAACTGGAGGACCATGAACGTGCATGCCTTCCCTTGGAAAGATGCCAAGCTGGAGGACCATGGACGTGTGTGCCTTCCCTTGGAAAGATGCCAAGCTGGAGGACCATGGACGTGTGTGCCTTCCCTTGGAAAGATGCCAAGTTGGAGAACCATGGACGTGTGTGCCTTCCCTTAGAGAGATACCAAGCTGGAGGACCATGGATGTGCATGCCTTCCCTTGGAAAGATGCCAAGCTGGAGGACCATGGACGTGTGTGCCTTCCCTTGGAAAGATGCCAAGCTGGAGGACCATGGACGTGTGTGCCTTCTCTTGGAGAGATACCAAGCTGGAGGACTGTGGACGTGTGTGCCTTCCCTTGGAAAGATGCCAATCTGGAGGACCATGGACGTGTGTGCCTTCCCTTGGAAAGATGCCAAGCTGGAGGACCATGGACGTGTGTGCCTTCCCTTGGAAAGATGCCAAGCTGGAGGACCATGGACGTGTGTGCCTTCCCTTGGAAAGATGCGAAGCTGGAGGACCATGGACGTGTGTGCCTTCCCTTGGAGAGATGCCAAGCTGGAGGACCATGGACGTGTGTGCCTTC
The DNA here is from genome assembly GCF_964187855.1 of Myxine glutinosa. NCBI lineage: Eukaryota > Metazoa > Chordata > Myxini > Myxiniformes > Myxinidae > Myxine > Myxine glutinosa. Next base: position 262,881,833 of record NC_136261.1, on the reverse strand, counting down.
CCTTGGAGAGATACCAAGCTGGAGGACCATGGACGTGTGTGCCTTCCCTTGGAAAGATGCCAAGCTGGAGGACCGTGGACGTGTGTGCCTTCCCTTGGAAAGATGCCAAGCTGGAGGACCATGGACGTGTGTGCCTTCCCTTGGAGAGATACCAAGCTGGAGGACCATGGATGTGCATGCCTTCCCTTGGAAAGATGCCAAGCTGGAGGACCATGGACGTGTGTGCCTTCCCTTGGAAAGATGCCAAGCTGGAGGACCATGGACGTGTGTGCCTTCTCTTGGAGAGATACCAAGCTGGAGGACCGTGGACGTGTGTGCCTTCCCTGGGAAAGATGCCAATCTGGAGGACCATGGACGTGTGTGCCTTCCCTTGGAAAGATGCCAAGCTGGAGGACCATGGACGTGTGTGCCTTCCCTTGGAAAGATGCCAAGCTGGAGGACCATGGATGTGTGTGCCTTCCCTTGGAAAGATGCGAAGCTGGAGGACCATGGACGTGTGTGCCTTCCCTTGGAGAGATGCCAAGCTGGAGGACCATGGTCGTGTGTGCCTTCCCTTGGAGAGATACCAAGCTGGAGGACCATGGACGTGTGTGCCTTCCCTTGGAAAGATGCCAAGCTGGAGGACCGTGGACGTGTGTGCCTTCCCTTGGAAAGATGCCAAGCTGGAGGACCATGGACGTGTGTGCCTTCCCTTGGAGAGATACCAAGCTGGAGGACCATGGATGTGCATGCCTTCCCTTGGAAAGATGCCAAGCTGGAGGACTATGGACTTGTGTGCCTTCCCTTGGAAAGATGCCAAGCTGGAGGACCATGGACGTGTGTGCCTTCTCTTGGAGAGATACCAAGCTGGAGGACCATGGACGTGTGTGCCTTCCCTTGGAAAGATGCCAAGCTGGAGGACCATGGACGTGTGTGCCTTCCCTTGGAAAGATGCCAAGCTGGAGGACCATGGACGTGTGTGCCTTCCCTTGGAAAGATGCGAAGCTGGAGGACCATGGCCGTGTGTGCCTTCCCTTGGAGAGATGCCAAGCTGGAGGACCATGGACGTGTGTGCCTTCCCTTGGAGAGATGACAAGCTGGAGGACCATGGATGTGCGTGCCTTTCCTTGGAAAGATGCCAAGCTGGAGGAGCATGAGTCTGCCAGCGCTCATCGTCAGTGGATGTTTAAGATCTAAAGATGTCTTTCAACGACTCCCTGAACAATTACAAATTCCATCACTGATTTCTGGGAAGGCAACTGCAAATCACGCAGCAAACCTTTACTGAGGAACTGCCGATCCACATGCAGCATCGATGCTCTGTCAGCAGTACGCTACATTCCATTGATTGGTTGGACTGATACAGAAGACATTCATTCTGGAGTTGTTTTACATCCACTGGAAAGCAAAAGCCTTCTTTCCCAGGATCCAAGTGGATGGAGTGTGTAAGCCATAAGGGGTCACGGATGTCTCATTCTCATGGTAGTTGTGGACCCCACCACCTCTGACTTCGTTATTTTATCCAACGGGCAATAGGAAAGGCATAACGAAAATAGTTTTGTCCAAACCATTTTACGGTTAACCTTCACCTGTTGCGGAAAATGTTAACGTGATGAAAGGACACTTATTTCGACCATTCAAGCACAAACAAGCAGTTGTTGAGAGGTATCGTATCGTGCCATGGAGAATGTACCACCTTTACCGTCACTCAATGGCTTTTCCACGTCCCTACCGAAGCGGTATTCCAGAGTTCCTTGCTCGACTACATGTCGCTGCCAGTGGTGGAGCCTGCGCTTTGATGGACGGCTCAGTTAATTCGCTTTCAGACAGCGTTACCTGCGCGCACCATAATTGCCATGATACCCCGGTGGCTAAACGCGGATGATTAAAGGACGTATTCTATTGATTCCGAAGGCAAAGTAGAAAAGGAAGCGATCATATGCAATTTGGGAAACGTTTTCCGTCTTTCCGAAAATAAAAATACTTGTAGCGGCGAAAGTTGAGAGTATGAGTTTCGTCGTGCATTAAGGGTTATGTGTAGTACATATGGTTCTAACATACATGTATATATATATATATATATATATATATATATATATATATATATATATATATATATATATATATATATATATATCAATGCAATTCACCATATATGAGCAACATCCAACATAATTTGGAAAGTGACTGCTTTGTGAAGCAATATGCTCATGGACGGTTTCAATTGTGACGTCACAGATAATCGCAACCACACAGACGTGGTACAAGTAGATACATTTGGCTGATAGTTAAAAGGCCTAGCCCGAGCCCTGAGGCGCTTATAGACCAGGGTCACAAATGAAGGATGCGGTCGTAACCAGTACGCATGCTAAATCTGTGTGAGGCACGTTTCTGTATCACATGATCTGCCTTAACTTAAGGGACCTTTTAGGAATACTTATAGCTGGAGTCAAATGTTAAAAAAAAACAAAAGAAAAAAAAACAACTCCTTTTGCATAGTAAACTTACAGCACACTATGTGATTATATAATCTGAACTACAATGGCTGAGATAAAGCTCGTGACACTATGTGATTATATAATCTGAACTACAATGGCTGAAATAAAGCTCGTGACATTATGTGATTATATAATCTGAACTACAATGGCTGAGATAAAGCTCGTGACACTATGTCATTATATAATATCAACTACAATGGCTGAGATAAAGCTCGTGAGATTATGTGATTATATAATCTCAACTACAATGGCTGAGATAAAGCTTGTGACACCATGTGACAGTGTCGCTTTGAATAAATTAAGCAAAATATTTTTGATGTGGAATTACACTTGACTTGTTTTTTGGGGGACGTTAAAATAGTAGACGAAGGTTGGCGGGGCGGCCGAGACGGACGCACACTCACCTCTCAGCCGTCTAGCCTCGGCCCAGCTATGAGAGACCACCGCCCGGCTGTCCAGCCTGGGTATGAATTCCATCCCAGCTATAAACTGTCAACCTGGTGTTTCATAGGCAAGGTGATTCATCAATGTGCGTGCCGTCCCTCGGATGGACGTTAAACTGGACGTCCCGTCTGACGGTATTAGTTGGGTGGAGGTTAACGATGCCACGGTGTCCTTCGCAAAGAGTCGGCGAGCTATCACTGACACCTTGAACATATTACAAATTCCTACCCTAACCAGCAGAGGGCACTACATCAGCGGCACCGCAGCCTTGTGAACTTTCGAAGAAGTTCAAGTCGGAGACTGACATACGGTAATGGGAGTTTTTCAATCGGGGAGAGCGGGGCACCTTGAACAGGTTTTGAACATTTGGCTCTTCACCTGAAATGCCAAGGAAGGCAAACTTCCATCGTGGGCCAAAAATATGTTATGACTTTAAGCTAAATTCTGCCAAAGGCAACATTAGTCAGCGTTTTTCCATCACGGGCAACTGTGATGTAAAAAACAAATCCGAAGTGGTTAAAAGTGCCCCGTGCGCGGCGTACCTTGAACCTTCCAAGGGGGTAGCTTGAATTATATCCTGGGACCACCAATGTAATAAAAAAGACACCAATTTAAGGTAATTACAAACTTTTAAGGAACTCTAAACAGTGTAACATATTGACATGTGACATATTTTTGACTCCAAACTGATTACTGTCCCCTGTCATGGTGCATCACTCCCTGTCATGGTGCATCACTCCCCCTACCATGGTGCATCACTCCCTGACATGGTGCATCACTCCCTGTCATGGTGCATCACTCCCTGTCATGGTGGATTACTCCCTGCCATGGTGCATCACTCCCTGTCATGGTGCATCATTCCCTATCATGGTGCATCACTCCCTGTCATGGTGCATCACTCCCTGTCATGGTGCATCACTCCCGCCCATGGAGCATCACTCCCTGTCATGGTGCATCACTCCCTGTTATGGTGCGTCAGTCCCTGCCATGATGCATCACTCCATGCCATGGTGCATCACTCCCTGTCATGGTGCATCACTCCCTGTCATGGTGCATCATTCCCTGCCATGATGCATCACTCCCTGTCATGGTGCATCACTCCCTGTCATGGTGAATTACACCCTGCCATGGTGCATCACTCCCTGTCATGGTGCATCACTCCCTGTCACGGTGCATCACTCCCTGTGATGGTGCATCACTCCCTGCCATGGTGCATCACTCCCTGTCATGGTGCATCACTCCCTGTCATCGTGCGTCACTCCCTGTCATGCTGCATCACTCCCTGTCATGGTGCATCACTCCCTGTCATGGTGTATCACTCCCTGTCATGATGCATCACTCCCTGTCATGGTGCATCACTCCCTGTGATGGGCTATCACTCCCTGTCATGGTGCATCACTCCCTGGTATGGTGCATCACTCCCTGTCATGGTGCATCACTCCCTGTCATGGTGCATCACTCCATGTCATGCTGCATCACTCCCTGTCATGCTGCATCACTCCCTGTTGTGGTGCATCACTCCCTGTCATGGTGCATCACTCCATGTCATCGTGGATCACACCCTGTCATGGTGCATCACTCCCTGTCATGGTGCATCACTCCCTGCCATGGTGCATCACTCCCTGTCATGGTGCATCACTCCCTGTCATGGTGCATCACTCCCTGTCATGGTGCATCACTCCCTGTCATGGTGCATCACTCCCTGTCATCGTGCATAACTCACTGTCATGGTGCATCACTCCCTGTCATGGTGCATCACTCCCTGTCATGGTGCATCACTCCCTGTCATGGTGCATCACTCACTGTAAAGGTGCATCACTCCCTGTCATGGTGCATCACTCACTGTCATGGTGCATCACTCCCTGCCATGGTGCATCACTCCCTGTCATGGTGCATCACTCCCTGTCATGGTGCATCACTCCCTGTCATGGTGCATCATTCCCTGCCATGGTGCATCACTCCTTGCCATGGTGCATCACTCCCTGTCATTGTGCATCCCTCCCTGCCATGGTGCATCACTCCCTGCCATGGTGCATCACTCCCTGTCATGGTGCATCACTCCGGTGCATCACTCCATGTCATGCTGCATCACTCCCTGTCATGGTGCATCACTCCCTGTCATGGTGCATCACTCCCTGCCATGGTGCATCACTCCCTGCCATAGTGCATCACTCCCTGTCATGGTGCATCACTCCCTGCCATGGTGCATCACTCCCTGTCATGGTGCATCACTCCCTGTCATGGTGCATCACTCCCTGTGATGGTGCATCACTCCCTGCCATGGTGCATCACTCCCTGTCATGGTGCATCACTCCCTGTCATCGTGCATCACTCCCTGTCATGGTGCATCACTCCCTGTCATGGTGCATCACTCCCTGTCATGGTGCATCACTCCCTGCCATGGTGCATCACTCACTGTCATGGTGCATCACTCACTGCCATCGTGCATCACTCCCTGTCATGGTGCATCACTTCCTGTCATGGTGCATCACTCTCTGCAAAGGTGCATCACTCCCTGTCATGGTGCATCACTCCCTGTCATGGTGCATCACTCCCTGTCATGGTGCATCACTCCCTGTCATGGTGCATCACTCACTGTCATGGTGCATCACTCCCTGTCATGGTGCATCACTCCCTGTCATGGTGCATCACTCCCTGCCATGGTGCATCACTCCCTGTCATGGTGCATCACTACCGGTCATGGTGCATCACTCCCTGTCATGGTGCATCTCTCCCTGTCATGGTGCATCATTCCCTGCCATGGTGCATCACTCCCTGCCATGGTGCATCACTCCCTGTCATTGTGCATCACTCCCTGCCATGGTGCATCACTCCCTGCCATGGTGCATCACTCCCTATCATGGTGCATCACTCCCTGCCATGGTGCATCACTCCCTGTCATGCTGCATCACTCGCTGTCATGGTGCATCACTCCCTGGCATGGTGCATCACTCCCTGTCATGGTGCATCACTCCCTGTCATGGTGCATCACTCCCTGTCATGGTGCATCACTCCCTGTCATGGTGCATCACTCCCTGTCATCGTGCATAACTCACTGTCATGGTGCATCACTCCCTGTCATGGTGCATCACTCCCTGCCATGGTGCCTTACTCCCTGTCATGGTGCATCACTCCCTGTCATGGTGCATCACTCCCTGTCATGCTGCATCACTCCCTGTCATGGTGCATCACTCCCTGTCATGGTGCACCACTCCCTGCCATGGTGCATCACTCCCTGTCATGGTGCATCACTCTCTGTCATGCTGCATCACTCCCTGTCATGGTGCATTACTCCCTGCCATGGTGCATCACTCCCTGTCATGGTGCATCACTCCCTGTCATGGTGCATCACTCCCTGTGATGGTGCATCACTCCCTGCCATGGTGCATCACTCCCTGTCATGGTGCATCACTCCCTGTCATCGTGCATCACTCCCTGTCATGGTGCATCACTCCCTGTCATGGTGCATCACTCCCTGTCATGGTGCATCACTCCCTGCCATGGTGCATCACTCACTGTCATGGTGCATCACTCCCTGCCATCGTGCATCACTCCCTGTAATGGTGCATCACTTCCTGTCATGGTGCATCACTCTCTGCAAAGGTGCATCACTCCCTGTCATGGTGCATCACTCCCTGTCATGGTGCATCACTCCCTGTCATGGTGCATCACTCCCTGTCATGGTGCATCACTCACTGTCATGGTGCATCACTCCCTGTCATGGTGCATCACTCCCTGTCATGGTGCATCACTCCCTGCCATGGTGCATCACTCCCTGTCATGGTGCATCACTACCGGTCATGGTGCATCACTCCCTGTCATGGTGCATCTCTCCCTGTCATGGTGCATCATTCCCTGCCATGGTGCATCACTCCCTGCCATGGTGCATCACTCCCTGTCATTGTGCATCACTCCCTGCCATGGTGCATCACTCCCTGCCATGGTGCATCACTCCCTATCATGGTGCATCACTCCCTGCCATGGTGCATCACTCCCTGTCATGCTGCATCACTCGCTGTCATGGTGCATCACTCCCTGGCATGGTGCATCACTCCCTGTCATGGTGCATCACTCCCTGTCATGGTGCATCACTCCCTGTCATGGTGCATCACTCACTGTCATGGTGCATCACTACCTGTCATGGTGCATCACTCCCTGTCATGGTGCATCACTCCCTGCCATGGTGCATCACTCCCTGTCATGGTGCATCACTACCGGTCATGGTGCATCACTCCCTGTCATGGTGCATCTCTCCCTGTCATGGTGCATCATTCCCTGCCATGGTGCATCACTCCCTGCCATGGTGCATCACTCCCTGTCATTGTGCATCACTCCCTGCCATGGTGCATCACTCCCTGCCATGGTGCATCACTCCCTATCATGGTGCATCACTCCCTGCCATGGTGCATCACTCCCTGTCATGCTGCATCACTCGCTGTCATGGTGCATCACTCCCTGGCATGGTGCATCACTCCCTGTCATGGTGCATCACTCCCTGTCATGGTGCATCACTCCCTGTCATGGTGCATCACTCCCTGTCATGGTGCATCACTCCCTGTCATCGTGCATAACTCACTGTCATGGTGCATCACTCCCTGTCATGGTGCATCACTCCCTGCCATGGTGCCTTACTCCCTGTCATGGTGCATCACTCCCTGTCATGGTGCATCACTCCCTGTCATGCTGCATCACTCCCTGTCATGGTGCATCACTCCCTGTCATGGTGCACCACTCCCTGCCATGGTGCATCACTCCCTGTCATGGTGCATCACTCTCTGTCATGCTGCATCACTCCCTGTCATGGTGCATCACTCCCTGCCATGGTGCATCACTCCCTGTCATGGTGCATCACTCCCTGTCATGGTGCATCACTCCCTGTGATGGTGCATCACTCCCTGCCATGGTGCATCACTCCCTGTCATGGTGCATCACTCCCTGTCATCGTGCATCACTCCCTGTCATGGTGCATCACTCCCTGTCATGGTGCATCACTCCCTGTCATGGTGCATCACTCCCTGCCATGGTGCATCACTCACTGTCATGGTGCATCACTCCCTGCCATCGTGCATCACTCCCTGTCATGGTGCATCACTTCCTGTCATGGTGCATCACTCTCTGCAAAGGTGCATCACTCCCTGTCATGGTGCATCACTCCCTGTCATGGTGCATCACTCCCTGTCATGGTGCATCACTCCCTGTCATGGTGCATCACTCACTGTCATGGTGCATCACTCCCTGTCATGGTGCATCACTCCCTGTCATGGTGCATCACTCCCTGCCATGGTGCATCACTCCCTGTCATGGTGCATCACTACCGGTCATGGTGCATCACTCCCTGTCATGGTGCATCTCTCCCTGTCATGGTGCATCATTCCCTGCCATGGTGCATCACTCCCTGCCATGGTGCATCACTCCCTGTCATTGTGCATCACTCCCTGCCATGGTGCATCACTCCCTGCCATGGTGCATCACTCCCTATCATGGTGCATCACTCCCTGCCATGGTGCATCACTCCCTGTCATGCTGCATCACTCGCTGTCATGGTGCATCACTCCCTGGCATGGTGCATCACTCCCTGTCATGGTGCATCACTCCCTGTCATGGTGCATCACTCCCTGTCATGGTGCATCACTCCCTGTCATGGTGCATCACTCCCTGTCATCGTGCATAACTCACTGTCATGGTGCATCACTCCCTGTCATGGTGCATCACTCCCTGCCATGGTGCCTTACTCCCTGTCATGGTGCATCACTCCCTGTCATGGTGCATCACTCCCTGTCATGCTGCATCACTCCCTGTCATGGTGCATCACTCCCTGTCATGGTGCATCACTCCCTGCCATGGTGCATCACTCCCTGTCATGGTGCATCACTCTCTGTCATGCTGCATCACTCCCTGTCATGGTGCATCACTCCCTGCCATGGTGCATCACTCCCTGTCATGGTGCATCACTCCCTGTCATCGTGCATCACTCCCTGTCATGGTGCATCACTCCCTGTCATGGTGCATCACTCCCTGTCGTGGTGCATCACTCCCTGTCATGGTGCATCACTCCATGTGATCGAGCACCACTCCCTGTCATGCTACATCACTCCCTGTCATGGTGAATCACTCCCTGCCATGGTGCATCACTCCCTGTCATGGTGCATCACTCCCTATCATGGTGCATCACTCCCTGCCATGGTGCATCACTCCCTGCCATGGTGCATCACTCCCTGTCATGGTGCATCACTCTCTGTCATCGTGCATCACTCCCTGTCATGGTGCATCACTCCCTGTCATGGTGCATCACTCCCTGTCATGGTGCATCACTCCCTGTCATGGTGCATCACTCCCTGTCATGCTGCATCACTCCCTGTCATGGTGCATCACTCCCTGCCATGCTGCATCACTCCCTGTCATGGTGCATCACTCCCTGTCATCGTGCATCACTCCCTGTCATGGTGCATCACTCCCTGTCATGGTGCATCACTCCCTGTCGTGGTGCATCACTCCCTGTCATGGTGCATCACTCCATGTGATCGTGCACCACTCCCTGTCATGCTACATCACTCCCTGTCATGGTGAATCACTCCCTGCCATGGTGCATCACTCCCTGTCATGGTGCATCACTCCCTGTCATGGTGCATCACTCCCTGTCATGGTGCATCACTCCCTGCCATGGTGCATCACTCCCTGTCATGGTGCATCACTCCCTGTCATGGTGCATCACTCCCTGTCATCGTGCATCACTCCCTGTCATGGTGCATCACTCCCTGTCATGGTGCATCACTCCCTGTCATGGTGCATCACTCCCTGTAATGGTGCATCACTCCCTGTCATGGTGCATCACTCCCTGTCATGGTGCATCACTCCCTGTCATGGTGCATCACTCCCTGTCATGGTGCATCACTCCCTGTCATGGTGCATCACTCCCTGTCATGGTGCATCACTCCCTGTAATGGTGCATCACTCCCTGTCATGGTGCATCACTCCCTGTCATGCTGCATCACTCCCTGACATGGTGCATCACTCCCTGTGATGGTGTATCACTCCCTGTCATGCTGCATCACTCCCTGTCATGGTGCATCACTCCCTGTCATGGTGTATCACTCCCTGTCATGCTGCATCACTCCCTGTTGTGGTGCATCACTCCCTGTCATGGTGCATCACTCCATGTCATCGTGGATCACACCCTGTCATGGTGCATCACTCCCTGTCATGGTGCATCACTCCCTGCCATGGTGCATCACTCCCTGTCATGGTGCATCACTCCCTGTCATGGTGCATCACTCCCTGTCATGGTGCATCACTCCCTGTCATGGTGCATCACTCCCTGTCATCGTGCATAACTCACTGCCATGGTGCATCACTCGCTGTCATGGTGCATCACTCCCTGTCATGGTGCATCACTCCCTGTCATGGTGCATCACTCACTGTAAAGGTGCATCACTCCCTGTCATGGTGCATCACTCACTGTCATGGTGCATCACTCCCTGCCATGGTGCATCACTCCCTGTCATGGTGCATCACTCCCTGTCATGGTGCATCACTCCCTGTCATGGTGCATCATTCCCTGCCATGGTGCATTACTCCCTGCCATGGTGCATCCCTCCCTGTCATTGTGCATCCCTCCCTGCCATGGTGCATCACTCCCTGCTATGGTGCATCACTCCCTGTCATGGTGCATCACTCCCTGCCATGGTGCATCACTCCATGCCATGCTGCATCACTCCCTGTCATGGTGCATCACTCCCTGTCATGGTGCATCACTCCCTGCCATGGTGCATCACTCCCTGCCATGGTGCATCACTCCCTGTCATGGTGCATCATTCCCTGCCATGGTGCATCACTCCCTGCCATGGTGCATCACTCTCTGTCATTGTGCATCACTCCCTGCCATGGTGCATCACTCCCTGCCATGGTGCATCACTCCCTATCATGGTGCATCACTCCCTGCCATGGTGCATCACTCCCTGTCATGCTGCATCACTCGCTGTCATGGTGCATCACTCCCTGGCATGGTGCATCACTCCCTGTCATGGTGCATCACTCCCTGTCATGGTGCATCACTCCCTGTCATGGTGCATCACTCCCTGTCATGGTGCATCACTCCCTGTCATCGTGCATAACTCACTGTCATGGTGCATCACTCCCTGTCATGGTGCATCACTCCCTGCCATGGTGCCTTACTCCCTGTCATGGTGCATCACTCCCTGTCATGGTGCATCACTCCCTGTCATGCTGCATCACTCCCTGTCATGGTGCATCACTCCCTGTCATGGTGCATCACTCCCTGCCATGGTGCATCACTCTCTGTCATGGTGCATCACTCTCTGTCATGCTGCATCACTCCCTGTCATGGTGCATCACTCCCTGCCATGGTGCATCACTCCCTGTCATGGTGCATCACTCCCTGTCATGGTGCATCACTCCCTGTGATGGTGCATCACTCCCTGCCATGGTGCATCACTCCCTGTCATGGTGCATCACTCCCTGTCATCGTGCATCACTCCCTGTCATGGTGCATCACTCCCTGTCATGGTGCATCACTCCCTGCCATGGTGCATCACTCACTGTCATGGTGCATCACTCCCTGCCATCGTGCATCACTCCCTGTCATGGTGCATCACTTCCTGTCATGGTGCATCACTCTCTGCAAAGGTGCATCACTCCCTGTCATGGTGCATCACTCCCTGTCATGGTGCATCACTCCCTGTCATGGTGCATCACTCCCTGTCATGGTGCATCACTCACTGTCATGGTGCATCACTCCCTGTCATGGTGCATCACTCCCTGTCATGGTGCATCACTCCCTGCCATGGTGCATCACTCCCTGTCATGGTGCATCACTACCGGTCATGGTGCATCACTCCCTGTCATGGTGCATCTCTCCCTGTCATGGTGCATCATTCCCTGCCATGGTGCATCACTCCCTGCCATGGTGCATCACTCCCTGTCATTGTGCATCACTCCCTGCCATGGTGCATCACTCCCTGCCATGGTGCATCACTCCCTATCATGGTGCATCACTCCCTGCCATGGTGCATCACTCCCTGTCATGCTGCATCACTCGCTGTCATGGTGCATCACTCCCTGGCATGGTGCATCACTCCCTGTCATGGTGCATCACTCCCTGTCATGGTGCATCACTCCCTGTCATGGTGCATCACTCCCTGTCATGGTGCATCACTCCCTGTCATCGTGCATAACTCACTGTCATGGTGCATCACTCCCTGTCATGGTGCATCACTCCCTGCCATGGTGCCTTACTCCCTGTCATGGTGCATCACTCCCTGTCATGGTGCATCACTCCCTGTCATGCTGCATCACTCCCTGTCATGGTGCATCACTCCCTGTCATGGTGCATCACTCCCTGCCATGGTGCATCACTCCCTGTCATGGTGCATCACTCTCTGTCATGCTGCATCACTCCCTGTCATGGTGCATCACTCCCTGCCATGGTGCATCACTCCCTGTCATGGTGCATCACTCCCTGTCATCGTGCATCACTCCCTGTCATGGTGCATCACTCCCTGTCATGGTGCATCACTCCCTGTCGTGGTGCATCACTCCCTGTCATGGTGCATCACTCCATGTGATCGAGCACCACTCCCTGTCATGCTACATCACTCTCTGTCATGGTGAATCACTCCCTGTCATGCTGCATCACTCCCTGTTGTGGTGCATCACTCCCTGTCATGGTGCATCACTCCATGTCATCGTGGATCACACCCTGTCATGGTGCATCACTACCTGTCATGGTGCATCACTCCCTGCCATGGTGCATCACTCCCTGTCATGGTGCATCACTCCCTGTCATGGTGCATCACTCCCTGTCATGGTGCATCACTCCCTGTCATGGTGCATCACTCCCTGTCATCGTGCATAACTCACTGCCATGGTGCATCACTCGCTGTCATGGTGCATCACTCCCTGTCATGGTGCATCACTCCCTGTCATGGTGCATCACTCACTGTAAAGGTGCATCACTCCCTGTCATGGTGCATCACTCACTGTCATGGTGCATCACTCCCTGCCATGGTGCATCACTCCCTGTCATGGTGCATCACTCCCTGTCATGGTGCATCACTCCCTGTCATGGTGCATCATTCCCTGCCATGGTGCATTACTCCCTGCCATGGTGCATCCCTCCCTGTCATTGTGCATCCCTCCCTGCCATGGTGCATCACTCCCTGCTATGGTGCATCACTCCCTGTCATGGTGCATCACTCCCTGCCATGGTGCATCACTCCATGCCATGCTGCATCACTCCCTGTCATGGTGCATCACTCCCTGTCATGGTGCATCACTCCCTGCCATGGTGCATCACTCCCTGCCATGGTGCATCACTCCCTGTCATGGTGCATCATTCCCTGCCATGGTGCATCACTCCCTGCCATGGTGCATCACTCCCTGTCATTGTGCATCACTCCCTGCCATGGTGCATCACTCCCTGCCATGGTGCATCACTCCCTATCATGGTGCATCACTCCCTGCCATGGTGCATCACTCCCTGTCATGCTGCATCACTCGCTGTCATGGTGCATTACTCCCTGGCATGGTGCATCACTCCCTGTCATGGTGCATCACTCCCTGTCATGGTGCATCACTCCCTGTCATGGTGCATCACTCCCTGTCATGGTGCATCACTCCCTGTCATCGTGCATAACTCACTATCATGGTGCATCACTCCCTGTCATGGTGCATCACTCCCTGCCATGGTGCCTTACTCCCTGTCATGGTGCATCACTCCCTGTCATGGTGCATCACTCCCTGTCATGCTGCATCACTCCTTGTCATGGTGCATCACTCCCTGTCATGGTGCATCACTCCCTGCCATGGTGCATCACTCTCTGTCATGGTGCATCACTCTCTGTCATGCTGCATCACTCCCTGTCATGGTGCATCACTCCCTGCCATGGTGCATCACTCCCTGTCATGGTGCATCACTCCCTGTCATGGTGCATCACTACCTGTGATGGTGCATCACTCCCTGCCATGTTGCATCACTCCCTGTCATGGTGCATCACTCCCTGTCATCGTGCATCACTCCCTGTCATGGTGCATCACTCCCTGTCATGGTGCATCACTCCCTGTCATGGTGCATCACTCCCTGCCATGGTGCATCACTCACTGTCATGGTGCATCACTCCCTGCCATCGTGCATCACTCCCTGTCATGGTGCATCACTTCCTGTCATGGTGCATCACTCTCTGCAAAGGTGCATCACTCCCTGTCATGGTGCATCACTCCCTGTCATGGTGCATCACTCCCTGTCATGGTGCATCACTCCCTGTCATGGTGCATCACTCCCTGTCATGGTGCATCACTCCCTGCCATGGTGCATCACTCCCTGTCATGGTGCATCACTACCGGTCATGGTGCATCACTCCCTGTCATGGTGCATCTCTCCCTGTCATGGTGCATCATTCCCTGCCATGGTGCATCACTCCCTGCCATGGTGCATCACTCCCTGTCATTGTGCATCACTCCCTGCCATGGTGCATCACTCCCTGCCATGGTGCATCACTCCCTATCATGGTGCATCACTCCCTGCCATGGTGCATCACTCCCTGTCATGCTGCATCACTCGCTGTCATGGTGCATCACTCCCTGGCATGGTGCATCACTCCCTGTCATGGTGCATCACTCCCTGTCATGGTGCATCACTCCCTGTCATGGTGCATCACTCCCTGTCATGGTGCATCACTCCCTGTCATCGTGCATAACTCACTGTCATGGTGCATCACTCCCTGTCATGGTGCATCACTCCCTGCCATGGTGCCTTACTCCCTGTCATGGTGCATCACTCCCTGTCATGGTGCATCACTCCCTGTCATGCTGCATCACTCCCTGTCATGGTGCATCACTCCCTGTCATGGTGCATCACTCCCTGCCATGGTGCATCACTCCCTGTCATGGTGCATCACTCTCTGTCATGCTGCATCACTCCCTGTCATGGTGCATCACTCCCTGCCATGGTGCATCACTCCCTGTCATGGTGCATCACTCCCTGTCATCGTGCATCACTCCCTGTCATGGTGCATCACTCCCTGTCATGGTGCATCACTCCCTGTCGTGGTGCATCACTCCCTGTCATGGTGCATCACTCCATGTGATCGAGCACCACTCCCTGTCATGCTACATCACTCCCTGTCATGGTGAATCACTCCCTGCCATGGTGCATCACTCCCTGTCATGGTGCATCACTCCCTATCATGGTGCATCACTCCCTGCCATGGTGCATCACTCCCTGCCATGGTGCATCACTCCCTGTCATGGTGCATCACTCTCTGTCATCGTGCATCACTCCCTGTCATGGTGCATCACTCCCTGTCATGGTGCATCACTCCCTGTCATGGTGCATCACTCCCTGTCATGCTGCATCACTCCCTGTCATGGTGCATCACTCCCTGCCATGGTGCATCACTCCCTGTCATGGTGCATCACTCCCTGTCATCGTGCATCACTCCCTGTCATGGTGCATCACTCCCTGTCATGGTGCATCACTCCCTGTCGTGGTGCATCACTCCCTGTCATGGTGCATCACTCCATGTGATCGTGCACCACTCCCTGTCATGCTACATCACTCCCTGTCATGGTGAATCACTCCCTGCCATGGTGCATCACTCCCTGTCATGGTGCATCACTCCCTGTCATGGTGCATCACTCCCTGTCATGGTGCATCACTCCCTGCCATGGTGCATCACTCCCTGTCATGGTGCATCACTCCCTGTCATGGTGCATCACTCCCTGTCATCGTGCATCACTCCCTCTCATGGTGCATCACTCCCTGTCATGGTGCATCACTCCCTGTCATGGTGCATCACTCCCTGTAATGGTGCATCACTCCCTGTCATGGTGCATCACTCCCTGTCATGCTGCATCACTCCCTGACATGGTGCATCACTCCCTGTCATGGTGTATCACTCCCTGTCATGGTGCAGTACTCCCTGTCATGGTGCATCACTCCCTGTCATGGTGCATCACTCCCTGTCATGGTGTATCACTCCCTGTCATGATGCATCACTCCCTGTCATGGTGCATCACTCCCTGTGATGGTGTATCACTCCCTGTCATGCTGCATCACTCCCTGTCATGGTGCATCACTCCCTGTCATGGTGTATCACTCCCTGTCATGATGCATCACTCCCTGGCATGGTGCATCACTCCCTGTCATGGTGCATCACTCCCTGTCATGGTGCATCACTCCATGTCATGCTGCATCACTCCCTGTCATGCTGCATCACTCCCTGTCATGCTGCATCACTCGCTGTTGTGGTGCATCACTCCCTCTCATGGTGCATCACTCCATGTCATCGTGGATCACACCCTGTCATGGTGCATCACTCCCTGTCATGGTGCATCACTCCCTGCCATGGTGCATCACTCCCTGTCATGGTGCATCACTCCCTGTCATGGTGCATCACTCCCTGTCATGGTGCATCACTCCCTGTCATGGTGCATCACTCCCTGTCATCGTGCATAACTCACTGCCATGGTGCATCACTCGCTGTCATGGTGCATCACTCCCTGTCATGGTGCATCACTCCCTGTCATGGTGCATCACTCACTGTAAAGGTGCATCACTCCCTGTCATGGTGCATCACTCACTGTCATGGTGCATCACTCCCTGCCATGGTGCATCACTCCCTGTCATGGTGCATCACTCCCTGTCATGGTGCATCACTCCCTGTCATGGTGCATCATTCCCTGCCATGGTGCATTACTCCCTGCCATGGTGCATCCCTCCCTGTCATTGTGCATCCCTCCCTGCCATGGTGCATCACTCCCTGCTATGGTGCATCACTCCCTGTCATGGTGCATCACTCCCTGCCATGGTGCATCACTCCATGCCATGCTGCATCACTCCCTGTCATGGTGCATCACTCCCTGTCATGGTGCATCACTCCCTGCCATGGTGCATCACTCCCTGCCATGGTGCATCACTCCCTGTCATGGTGCATCACTCCCTGCCATGGTGCATCACTCCCTGTCATGGTGCATCACTCCCTGTCACGGTGCATCACTCCCTGTGATGGTGCATCACTCCCTCCCATGGTGCATCACTCCCTGTCATGGTGCATCACTCCCTGTCATCGTGCGTCACTCCCTGTCATGGTGCATCACTCCCTGCCATGGTGCATCACTCCCTGTCATGGTGCATCACTACCGGTCATGGTGCATCACTCCCTGTCATGGTGCATCTCTCCCTGTCATTGTGCATCACTCCCTGCCATGGTGCATCACTCCCTGCCATGGTGCATCACTCCCTATCATGGTGCATCACTCCCTGCCATGGTGCATCACTCCCTGTCATGCTGCATCACTCGCTGTCATGGTGCATCATTCCCTGCCATGGTGCATCACTCCCTGCCATGGTGCATCACTCCCTGTCATTGTGCATCACTCCCTGCCATGGTGCATCACTCCCTGCCATGGTGCATCACTCCCTATCATGGTGCATCACTCCCTGCCATGGTGCATCACTCCCTGTCATGCTGCATCACTCGCTGTCATGGTGCATCACTCCCTGGCATGGTGCATCACTCCCTGTCATGGTGCATCACTCCCTGTCATGGTGCATCACTCCCTGTCATGGTGCATCACTCACTGTCATGGTGCATCACTACCTGTCATGGTGCATCACTCCCTGTCATGGTGCATCACTCCCTGCCATGGTGCATCACTCCCTGTCATGGTGCATCACTACCGGTCATGGTGCATCACTCCCTGTCATGGTGCATCTCTCCCTGTCATGGTGCATCATTCCCTGCCATGGTGCATCACTCCCTGCCATGGTGCATCACTCCCTGTCATTGTGCATCACTCCCTGCCATGGTGCATCACTCCCTGCCATGGTGCATCACTCCCTATCATGGTGCATCACTCCCTGCCATGGTGCATCACTCCCTGTCATGCTGCATCACTCGCTGTCATGGTGCATCACTCCCTGGCATGGTGCATCACTCCCTGTCATGGTGCATCACTCCCTGTCATGGTGCATCACTCCCTGTCATGGTGCATCACTCCCTGTCATGGTGCATCACTCCCTGTCATCGTGCATAACTCACTGTCATGGTGCATCACTCCCTGTCATGGTGCATCACTCCCTGCCATGGTGCCTTACTCCCTGTCATGGTGCATCACTCCCTGTCATTGTGCATCACTCCCTGCCATGGTGCATCACTCCCTGCCATGGTGCATCACTCCCTATCATGGTGCATCACTCCCTGCCATGGTGCATCACTCCCTGTCATGCTGCATCACTCGCTGTCATGGTGCATCACTCCCTGGCATGGTGCATCACTCCCTGTCATGGTGCATCACTCCCTGTCATGGTGCATCACTCCCTGTCATGGTGCATCACTCCCTGTCATGGTGCATCACTCCCTGTCATCGTGCATAACTCACTGTCATGGTGCATCACTCCCTGTCATGGTGCATCACTCCCTGCCATGGTGCCTTACTCCCTGTCATGGTGCATCACTCCCTGTCATGGTGCATCACTCCCTGTCATGCTGCATCACTCCCTGTCATGGTGCATCACTCCCTGTCATGGTGCACCACTCCCTGCCATGGTGCATCACTCCCTGTCATGGTGCATCACTCTCTGTCATGCTGCATCACTCCCTGTCATGGTGCATCACTCCCTGCCATGGTGCATCACTCCCTGTCATGGTGCATCACTCCCTGTCATGGTGCATCACTCCCTGTGATGGTGCATCACTCCCTGCCATGGTGCATCACTCCCTGTCATGGTGCATCACTCCCTGTCATCGTGCATCACTCCCTGTCATGGTGCATCACTCCCTGTCATGGTGCATCACTCCCTGTCATGGTGCATCACTCCCTGTCATGGTGCATCACTCCCTGTCATGGTGCATCACTCCCTGTCGTGGTGCATCACTCCCTGTCATGGTGCATCACTCCATGTGATCGAGCACCACTCCCTGTCATGCTACATCACTCTCTGTCATGGTGAATCACTCCCTGTCATGCTGCATCACTCCCTGTTGTGGTGCATCACTCCCTGTCATGGTGCATCACTCCATGTCATCGTGGATCACACCCTGTCATGGTGCATCACTCCCTGTCATGGTGCATCACTCCCTGCCATGGTGCATCACTCCCTGTCATGGTGCATCACTCCCTGTCATGGTGCATCACTCCCTGTCATGGTGCATCACTCCCTGTCATGGTGCATCACTCCCTGTCATCGTGCATAACTCACTGCCATGGTGCATCACTCGCTGTCATGGTGCATCACTCCCTGTCATGGTGCATCACTCCCTGTCATGGTGCATCACTCACTGTAAAGGTGCATCACTCCCTGTCATGGTGCATCACTCACTGTCATGGTGCATCACTCCCTGCCATGGTGCATCACTCCCTGTCATGGTGCATCACTCCCTGTCATGGTGCATCACTCCCTGTCATGGTGCATCATTCCCTGCCATGGTGCATTACTCCCTGCCATGGTGCATCCCTCCCTGTCATTGTGCATCCCTCCCTGCCATGGTGCATCACTCCCTGCTATGGTGCATCACTCCCTGTCATGGTGCATCACTCCCTGCCATGGTGCATCACTCCATGCCATGCTGCATCACTCCCTGTCATGGTGCATCACTCCCTGTCATGGTGCATCACTCCCTGCCATGGTGCATCACTCCCTGCCATGGTGCATCACTCCCTGTCATGGTGCATCATTCCCTGCCATGGTGCATCACTCCCTGCCATGGTGCATCACTCCCTGTCATTGTGCATCACTCCCTGCCATGGTGCATCACTCCCTGCCATGGTGCATCACTCCCTATCATGGTGCATCACTCCCTGCCATGGTGCATCACTCCCTGTCATGCTGCATCACTCGCTGTCATGGTGCATCACTCCCTGGCATGGTGCATCACTCCCTGTCATGGTGCATCACTCCCTGTCATGGTGCATCACTCCCTGTCATGGTGCATCACTCCCTGTCATGGTGCATCACTCCCTGTCATCGTGCATAACTCACTGTCATGGTGCATCACTCCCTGTCATGGTGCATCACTCCCTGCCATGGTGCCTTACTCCCTGTCATGGTGCATCACTCCCTGTCATGGTGCATCACTCCCTGTCATGCTGCATCACTCCCTGTCATGGTGCATCACTCCCTGTCATGGTGCATCACTCCCTGCCATGGTGCATCACTCTCTGTCATGGTGCATCACTCTCTGTCATGCTGCATCACTCCCTGTCATGGTGCATCACTCCCTGCCATGGTGCATCACTCCCTGTCATGGTGCATCACTCCCTGTCATGGTGCATCACTACCTGTGATGGTGCATCACTCCCTGCCATGGTGCATCACTCCCTGTCATGGTGCATCACTCCCTGTCATCGTGCATCACTCCCTGTCATGGTGCATCACTCCCTGTCATGGTGCATCACTCCCTGTCATGGTGCATCACTCCCTGCCATGGTGCATCACTCACTGTCATGGTGCATCACTCCCTGCCATCGTGCATCACTCCCTGTCATGGTGCATCACTTCCTGTCATGGTGCATCACTCTCTGCAAAGGTGCATCACTCCCTGTCATGGTGCATCACTCCCTGTCATGGTGCATCACTCCCTGTCATGGTGCATCACTCCCTGTCATGGTGCATCACTCCCTGTCATGGTGCATCACTCCCTGCCATGGTGCATCACTCCCTGTCATGGTGCATCACTACCGGTCATGGTGCATCACTCCCTGTCATGGTGCATCTCTCCCTGTCATGGTGCATCATTCCCTGCCATGGTGCATCACTCCCTGCCATGGTGCATCACTCCCTGTCATTGTGCATCACTCCCTGCCATGGTGCATCACTCCCTGCCATGGTGCATCACTCCCTATCATGGTGCATCACTCCCTGCCATGGTGCATCACTCCCTGTCATGCTGCATCACTCGCTGTCATGGTGCATCACTCCCTGGCATGGTGCATCACTCCCTGTCATGGTGCATCACTCCCTGTCATGGTGCATCACTCCCTGTCATGGTGCATCACTCCCTGTCAAGGTGCATCACTCCCTGTCATCGTGCATAACTCACTGTCATGGTGCATCACTCCCTGTCATGGTGCATCACTCCCTGCCATGGTGCCTTACTCCCTGTCATGGTGCATCACTCCCTGTCATGGTGCATCACTCCCTGTCATGCTGCATCACTCCCTGTCATGGTGCATCACTCCCTGTCATGGTGCATCACTCCCTGCCATGGTGCATCACTCCCTGTCATGGTGCATCACTCTCTGTCATGCTGCATCACTCCCTGTCATGGTGCATCACTCCCTGCCATGGTGCATCACTCCCTGTCATGGTGCATCACTCCCTGTCATCGTGCATCACTCCCTGTCATGGTGCATCACTCCCTGTCATGGTGCATCACTCCCTGTCATGGTGCATCACTCCCTGTCATGGTGCATCACTCCCTGTCATGGTGCATCACTCCCTGTCATGGTGCATCACTCCCTGTCATCGTGCATAACTCACTGTCATGGTGCATCACTCCCTGTCATGGTGCATCACTCCCTGCCATGGTGCCTTACTCCCTGTCATGGTGCATCACTCCCTGTCATGGTGCATCACTCCCTGTCATGCTGCATCACTCCCTGTCATGGTGCATCACTCCCTGTCATGGTGCACCACTCCCTGCCATGGTGCATCACTCCCTGTCATGGTGCATCACTCTCTGTCATGCTGCATCACTCCCTGTCATGGTGCATCACTCCCTGCCATGGTGCATCACTCCCTGTCATGGTGCATCACTCCCTGTCATGGTGCATCACTCCCTGTGATGGTGCATCACTCCCTGCCATGGTGCATCACTCCCTGTCATGGTGCATCACTCCCTGTCATCGTGCATCACTCCCTGTCATGGTGCATCACTCCCTGTCATGGTGCATCACTCCCTGTCATGGTGCATCACTCCCTGCCATGGTGCATCACTCACTGTCATGGTGCATCACTCCCTGCCATCGTGCATCACTCCCTGTCATGGTGCATCACTTCCTGTCATGGTGCATCACTCTCTGCAAAGGTGCATCACTCCCTGTCATGGTGCATCACTCCCTGTCATGGTGCATCACTCCCTGTCATGGTGCATCACTCCCTGTCATGGTGCATCACTCACTGTCATGGTGCATCACTCCCTGTCATGGTGCATCACTCCCTGTCATGGTGCATCACTCCCTGCCATGGTGCATCACTCCCTGTCATGGTGCATCACTACCGGTCATGGTGCATCACTCCCTGTCATGGTGCATCTCTCCCTGTCATGGTGCATCATTCCCTGCCATGGTGCATCACTCCCTGCCATGGTGCATCACTCCCTGTCATTGTGCATCACTCCCTGCCATGGTGCATCACTCCCTGCCATGGTGCATCACTCCCTATCATGGTGCATCACTCCCTGCCATGGTGCATCACTCCCTGTCATGCTGCATCACTCGCTGTCATGGTGCATCACTCCCTGGCATGGTGCATCACTCCCTGTCATGGTGCATCACTCCCTGTCATGGTGCATCACTCCCTGTCATGCTGCATCACTCCCTGTCATGGTGCATCACTCCCTGTCATCGTGCATAACTCACTGTCATGGTGCATCACTCCCTGTCATGGTGCATCACTCCCTGCCATGGTGCCTTACTCCCTGTCATGGTGCATCACTCCCTGTCATGGTGCATCACTCCCTGTCATGCTGCATCACTCCCTGTCATGGTGCATCACTCCCTGTCATGGTGCATCACTCCCTGCCATGGTGCATCACTCCCTGTCATGGTGCATCACTCTCTGTCATGCTGCATCACTCCCTGTCATGGTGCATCACTCCCTGCCATGGTGCATCACTCCCTGTCATGGTGCATCACTCCCTGTCATCGTGCATCACTCCCTGTCATGGTGCATCACTCCCTGTCATGGTGCATCACTCCCTGTCGTGGTGCATCACTCCCTGTCATGGTGCATCACTCCATGTGATCGAGCACCACTCCCTGTCATGCTACATCACTCCCTGTCATGGTGAATCACTCCCTGCCATGGTGCATCACTCCCTGTCATGGTGCATCACTCCCTATCATGGTGCATCACTCCCTGCCATGGTGCATCACTCCCTGCCATGGTGCATCACTCCCTGTCATGGTGCATCACTCTCTGTCATCGTGCATCACTCCCTGTCATGGTGCATCACTCCCTGTCATGGTGCATCACTCCCTGTCATGGTGCATCACTCCCTGTCATGCTGCATCACTCCCTGTCATGGTGCATCACTCCCTGCCATGCTGCATCACTCCCTGTCATGGTGCATCACTCCCTGTCATCGTGCATCACTCCCTGTCATGGTGCATCACTCCCTGTCATGGTGCATCACTCCCTGTCGTGGTGCATCACTCCCTGTCATGGTGCATCACTCCATGTGATCGTGCACCACTCCCTGTCATGCTACATCACTCCCTGTCATGGTGAATCACTCGATGCCATGGTGCATCACTCCCTGTCATGGTGCATCACTCCCTGTCATGGTGCATCACTCCCTGTCATGGTGCATCACTCCCTGCCATGGTGCATCACTCCCTGTCATGGTGCATCACTCCCTGTCATGGTGCATCACTCCCTGTCATCGTGCATCACTCCCTGTCATGGTGCATCACTCCCTGTCATGGTGCATCACTCCCTGTCATGGTGCATCACTCCCTGTAATGGTGCATCACTCCCTGTCATGGTGCATCACTCCCTGTCATGCTGCATCACTCCCTGACATGGTGCATCACTCCCTGTCATGGTGTATCACTCCCTGTCATGGTGCAGTACTCCCTGTCATGGTGCATCACTCCCTGTCATGGTGCATCACTCCCTGTCATGGTGTATCACTCCCTGTCATGATGCATCACTCCCTGTCATGGTGCATCACTCCCTGTGATGGTGTATCACTCCCTGTCATGCTGCATCACTCCCTGTCATGGTGCATCACTCCCTGTCATGGTGTATCACTCCCTGTCATGCTGCATCACTCCCTGTTGTGGTGCATCACTCCCTGTCATGGTGCATCACTCCATGTCATCGTGGATCACACCCTGTCATGGTGCATCACTCCCTGTCATGGTGCATCACTCCCTGCCATGGTGCATCACTCCCTGTCATGGTGCATCACTCCCTGTCATGGTGCATCACTCCCTGTCATGGTGCATCACTCCCTGTCATGGTGCATCACTCCCTGTCATCGTGCATAACTCACTGCCATGGTGCATCACTCGCTGTCATGGTGCATCACTCCCTGTCATGGTGCATCACTCCCTGTCATGGTGCATCACTCACTGTAAAGGTGCATCACTCCCTGTCATGGTGCATCACTCACTGTCATGGTGCATCACTCCCTGCCATGGTGCATCACTCCCTGTCATGGTGCATCACTCCCTGTCATGGTGCATCACTCCCTGTCATGGTGCATCATTCCCTGCCATGGTGCATTACTCCCTGCCATGGTGCATCCCTCCCTGTCATTGTGCATCCCTCCCTGCCATGGTGCATCACTCCCTGCTATGGTGCATCACTCCCTGTCATGGTGCATCACTCCCTGCCATGGTGCATCACTCCATGCCATGCTGCATCACTCCCTGTCATGGTGCATCACTCCCTGTCATGGTGCATCACTCCCTGCCATGGTGCATCACTCCCTGCCATGGTGCATCACTCCCTGTCATGGTGCATCATTCCCTGCCATGGTGCATCACTCCCTGCCATGGTGCATCACTCTCTGTCATTGTGCATCACTCCCTGCCATGGTGCATCACTCCCTGCCATGGTGCATCACTCCCTATCATGGTGCATCACTCCCTGCCATGGTGCATCACTCCCTGTCATGCTGCATCACTCGCTGTCATGGTGCATCACTCCCTGGCATGGTGCATCACTCCCTGTCATGGTGCATCACTCCCTGTCATGGTGCATCACTCCCTGTCATGGTGCATCACTCCCTGTCATGGTGCATCACTCCCTGTCATCGTGCATAACTCACTGTCATGGTGCATCACTCCCTGTCATGGTGCATCACTCCCTGCCATGGTGCCTTACTCCCTGTCATGGTGCATCACTCCCTGTCATGGTGCATCACTCCCTGTCATGCTGCATCACTCCCTGTCATGGTGCATCACTCCCTGTCATGGTGCATCACTCCCTGCCATGGTGCATCACTCTCTGTCATGGTGCATCACTCTCTGTCATGCTGCATCACTCCCTGTCATGGTGCATCACTCCCTGCCATGGTGCATCACTCCCTGTCATGGTGCATCACTCCCTGTCATGCTGCATCACTCGCTGTCATGGTGCATCACTCCCTGGCATGGTGCATCACTCCCTGTCATGGTGCATCACTCCCTGTCATGCTGCATCACTCCCTGTCATGGTGCATCACTCCCTGTCATGGTGCATCACTCCCTGCCATGGTGCATCACTCTCTGTCATGGTGCATCACTCTCTGTCATGCTGCATCACTCCCTGTCATGGTGCATCACTCCCTGCCATGGTGCATCACTCCCTGCCATGGTGCATCACTCCCTGTCATGCTGCATCACTCGCTGTCATGGTGCATCACTCCCTGGCATGGTGCATCACTCCCTGTCATGGTGCATCACTCCCTGTCATGGTGCATCACTCCCTGTCATGGTGCATCACTCCCTGTCATGGTGCATCACTCCCTGTCATCGTGCATAACTCACTGTCATGGTGCATCACTCCCTGTCATGGTGCATCACTCCCTGCCATGGTGCCTTACTCCCTGTCATGGTGCATCACTCCCTGTCATGGTGCATCACTCCCTGTCATGCTGCATCACTCCCTGTCATGGTGCATCACTCCCTGTCATGGTGCATCACTCCCTGCCATGGTGCATCACTCTCTGTCATGGTGCATCACTCTCTGTCATGCTGCATCACTCCCTGTCATGGTGCATCACTCCCTGCCATGGTGCATCACTCCCTGTCATGGTGCATCACTCCCTGTCATGGTGCATCACTACCTGTGATGGTGCATCACTCCCTGCCATGGTGCATCACTCCCTGTCATGGTGCATCACTCCCTGTCATCGTGCATCACTCCCTGTCATGGTGCATCACTCCCTGTCATGGTGCATCACTCCCTGTCATGGTGCATCACTCCCTGCCATGGTGCATCACTCACTGTCATGGTGCATCACTCCCTGCCATCGTGCATCACTCCCTGTCATGGTGCATCACTTCCTGTCATGGTGCATCACTCTCTGCAAAGGTGCATCACTCCCTGTCATGGTGCATCACTCCCTGTCATGGTGCATCACTCCCTGTCATGGTGCATCACTCCCTGTCATGGTGCATCACTCCCTGTCATGGTGCATCACTCCCTGCCATGGTGCATCACTCCCTGTCATGGTGCATCACTACCGGTCATGGTGCATCACTCCCTGTCATGGTGCATCTCTCCCTGTCATGGTGCATCATTCCCTGCCATGGTGCATCACTCCCTGCCATGGTGCATCACTCCCTGTCATTGTGCATCACTCCCTGCCATGGTGCATCACTCCCTGCCATGGTGCATCACTCCCTATCATGGTGCATCACTCCCTGCCATGGTGCATCACTCCCTGTCATGCTGCATCACTCGCTGTCATGGTGCATCACTCCCTGGCATGGTGCATCACTCCCTGTCATGGTGCATCACTCCCTGTCATGGTGCATCACTCCCTGTCATGGTGCATCACTCCCTGTCATGGTGCATCACTCCCTGTCATCGTGCATAACTCACTGTCATGGTGCATCACTCCCTGTCATGGTGCATCACTCCCTGCCATGGTGCCTTACTCCCTGTCATGGTGCATCACTCCCTGTCATGGTGCATCACTCCCTGTAATGCTGCATCACTCCCTGTCATGGTGCATCACTCCCTGTCATGGTGCATCACTCCCTGCCATGGTGCATCACTCCCTGTCATGGTGCATCACTCTCTGTCATGCTGCATCACTCCCTGTCATGGTGCATCACTCCCTGCCATGGTGCATCACTCCCTGTCATGGTGCATCACTCCCTGTCATCGTGCATCACTCCCTGTCATGGTGCATCACTCCCTGTCATGGTGCATCACTCCCTGTCATGGTGCATCACTCCCTGTCATGGTGCATCACTCCCTGTCATGGTGCATCACTCCCTGTCATGGTGCATCACTCCCTGTCATCGTGCATAACTCACTGTCATGGTGCATCACTCCCTGTCATGGTGCATCACTCCCTGCCATGGTGCCTTACTCCCTGTCATGGTGCATCACTCCCTGTCATGGTGCATCACTCCCTGTCATGCTGCATCACTCCCTGTCATGGTGCATCACTCCCTGTCATGGTGCACCACTCCCTGCCATGGTGCATCACTCCCTGTCATGGTGCATCACTCTCTGTCATGCTGCATCACTCCCTGTCATGGTGCATCACTCCCTGCCATGGTGCATCACTCCCTGTCATGGTGCATCACTCCCTGTCATGGTGCATCACTCCCTGTGATGGTGCATCACTCCCTGCCATGGTGCATCACTCCCTGTCATGGTGCATCACTCCCTGTCATCGTGCATCACTCCCTGTCATGGTGCATCACTCCCTGTCATGGTGCATCACTCCCTGTCATGGTGCATCACTCCCTGCCATGGTGCATCACTCACTGTCATGGTGCATCACTCCCTGCCATCGTGCATCACTCCCTGTCATGGTGCATCACTTCCTGTCATGGTGCATCACTCTCTGCAAAGGTGCATCACTCCCTGTCATGGTGCATCACTCCCTGTCATGGTGCATCACTCCCTGTCATGGTGCATCACTCCCTGTCATGGTGCATCACTCACTGTCATGGTGCATCACTCCCTGTCATGGTGCATCACTCCCTGTCATGGTGCATCACTCCCTGCCATGGTGCATCACTCCCTGTCATGGTGCATCACTACCGGTCATGGTGCATCACTCCCTGTCATGGTGCATCTCTCCCTGTCATGGTGCATCATTCCCTGCCATGGTGCATCACTCCCTGCCATGGTGCATCACTCCCTGTCATTGTGCATCACTCCCTGCCATGGTGCATCACTCCCTGCCATGGTGCATCACTCCCTATCATGGTGCATCACTCCCTGCCATGGTGCATCACTCCCTGTCATGCTGCATCACTCGCTGTCATGGTGCATCACTCCCTGGCATGGTGCATCACTCCCTGTCATGGTGCATCACTCCCTGTCATGGTGCATCACTCCCTGTCATGGTGCATCACTCCCTGTCATGGTGCATCACTCCCTGTCATCGTGCATAACTCACTGTCATGGTGCATCACTCCCTGTCATGGTGCATCACTCCCTGCCATGGTGCCTTACTCCCTGTCATGGTGCATCACTCCCTGTCATGGTGCATCACTCCCTGTCATGCTGCATCACTCCCTGTCATGGTGCATCACTCCCTGTCATGGTGCATCACTCCCTGCCATGGTGCATCACTCCCTGTCATGGTGCATCACTCTCTGTCATGCTGCATCACTCCCTGTCATGGTGCATCACTCCCTGCCATGGTGCATCACTCCCTGTCATGGTGCATCACTCCCTGTCATCGTGCATCACTCCCTGTCATGGTGCATCACTCCCTGTCATGGTGCATCACTCCCTGTCGTGGTGCATCACTCCCTGTCATGGTGCATCACTCCATGTGATCGAGCACCACTCCCTGTCATGCTACATCACTCCCTGTCATGGTGAATCACTCCCTGCCATGGTGCATCACTCCCTGTCATGGTGCATCACTCCCTAT
This sequence comes from Myxine glutinosa, assembly GCF_964187855.1. Classification (NCBI taxonomy): domain Eukaryota; kingdom Metazoa; phylum Chordata; class Myxini; order Myxiniformes; family Myxinidae; genus Myxine; species Myxine glutinosa. Next base: position 262,853,113 of record NC_136261.1, on the reverse strand, counting down.
CATGGTGCATCACTCCCTGCCATGGTGCATCACTCCCTGCCATGGTGCATCACTCCCTGTCATGGTGCATCACTCTCTGTCATCGTGCATCACTCCCTGTCATGGTGCATCACTCCCTGTCATGGTGCATCACTCCCTGTCATGGTGCATCACTCCCTGTCATGCTGCATCACTCCCTGTCATGGTGCATCACTCCCTGCCATGCTGCATCACTCCCTGTCATGGTGCATCACTCCCTGTCATCGTGCATCACTCCCTGTCATGGTGCATCACTCCCTGTCATGGTGCATCACTCCCTGTCGTGGTGCATCACTCCCTGTCATGGTGCATCACTCCATGTGATCGTGCACCACTCCCTGTCATGCTACATCACTCCCTGTCATGGTGAATCACTCCCTGCCATGGTGCATCACTCCCTGTCATGGTGCATCACTCCCTGTCATGGTGCATCACTCCCTGTCATGGTGCATCACTCCCTGCCATGGTGCATCACTCCCTGTCATGGTGCATCACTCCCTGTCATGGTGCATCACTCCCTGTCATCGTGCATCACTCCCTGTCATGGTGCATCACTCCCTGTCATGGTGCATCACTCCCTGTCATGGTGCATCACTCCCTGTAATGGTGCATCACTCCCTGTCATGGTGCATCACTCCCTGTCATGCTGCATCACTCCCTGACATGGTGCATCACTCCCTGTCATGGTGTATCACTCCCTGTCATGGTGCAGTACTCCCTGTCATGGTGCATCACTCCCTGTCATGGTGCATCACTCCCTGTCATGGTGTATCACTCCCTGTCATGATGCATCACTCCCTGTCATGGTGCATCACTCCCTGTGATGGTGTATCACTCCCTGTCATGCTGCATCACTCCCTGTCATGGTGCATCACTCCCTGTCATGGTGTATCACTCCCTGTCATGCTGCATCACTCCCTGTTGTGGTGCATCACTCCCTGTCATGGTGCATCACTCCATGTCATCGTGGATCACACCCTGTCATGGTGCATCACTCCCTGTCATGGTGCATCACTCCCTGCCATGGTGCATCACTCCCTGTCATGGTGCATCACTCCCTGTCATGGTGCATCACTCCCTGTCATGGTGCATCACTCCCTGTCATGGTGCATCACTCCCTGTCATCGTGCATAACTCACTGCCATGGTGCATCACTCGCTGTCATGGTGCATCACTCCCTGTCATGGTGCATCACTCCCTGTCATGGTGCATCACTCACTGTAAAGGTGCATCACTCCCTGTCATGGTGCATCACTCACTGTCATGGTGCATCACTCCCTGCCATGGTGCATCACTCCCTGTCATGGTGCATCACTCCCTGTCATGGTGCATCACTCCCTGTCATGGTGCATCATTCCCTGCCATGGTGCATTACTCCCTGCCATGGTGCATCCCTCCCTGTCATTGTGCATCCCTCCCTGCCATGGTGCATCACTCCCTGCTATGGTGCATCACTCCCTGTCATGGTGCATCACTCCCTGCCATGGTGCATCACTCCATGCCATGCTGCATCACTCCCTGTCATGGTGCATCACTCCCTGTCATGGTGCATCACTCCCTGCCATGGTGCATCACTCCCTGCCATGGTGCATCACTCCCTGTCATGGTGCATCATTCCCTGCCATGGTGCATCACTCCCTGCCATGGTGCATCACTCTCTGTCATTGTGCATCACTCCCTGCCATGGTGCATCACTCCCTGCCATGGTGCATCACTCCCTATCATGGTGCATCACTCCCTGCCATGGTGCATCACTCCCTGTCATGCTGCATCACTCGCTGTCATGGTGCATCACTCCCTGGCATGGTGCATCACTCCCTGTCATGGTGCATCACTCCCTGTCATGGTGCATCACTCCCTGTCATGGTGCATCACTCCCTGTCATGGTGCATCACTCCCTGTCATCGTGCATAACTCACTGTCATGGTGCATCACTCCCTGTCATGGTGCATCACTCCCTGCCATGGTGCCTTACTCCCTGTCATGGTGCATCACTCCCTGTCATGGTGCATCACTCCCTGTCATGCTGCATCACTCCCTGTCATGGTGCATCACTCCCTGTCATGGTGCATCACTCCCTGCCATGGTGCATCACTCTCTGTCATGGTGCATCACTCTCTGTCATGCTGCATCACTCCCTGTCATGGTGCATCACTCCCTGCCATGGTGCATCACTCCCTGTCATGGTGCATCACTCCCTGTCATGGTGCATCACTCCCTGTGATGGTGCATCACTCCCTGCCATGGTGCATCACTCCCTGTCATGGTGCATCACTCCCTGTCATCGTGCATCACTCCCTGTCATGGTGCATCACTCCCTGTCATGGTGAATCACTCCCTGCCATGGTGCATCACTCCCTGTCATGGTGCATCACTCCCTATCATGGTGCATCACTCCCTGCCATGGTGCATCACTCCCTGCCATGGTGCATCACTCCCTGTCATGGTGCATCACTCCCTGTCATGGTGCATCACTCCCTGTGATGGTGCATCACTCCCTGCCATGGTGCATCACTCCCTGTCATGGTGCATCACTCCCTGTCATCGTGCATCACTCCCTGTCATGGTGCATCACTCCCTGTCATGGTGCATCACTCCCTGTCATGGTGCATCACTCCCTGCCATGGTGCATCACTCACTGTCATGGTGCATCACTCCCTGCCATCGTGCATCACTCCCTGTCATGGTGCATCACTTCCTGTCATGGTGCATCACTCTCTGCAAAGGTGCATCACTCCCTGTCATGGTGCATCACTCCCTGTCATGGTGCATCACTCCCTGTCATGGTGCATCACTCCCTGTCATGGTGCATCACTCACTGTCATGGTGCATCACTCCCTGTCATGGTGCATCACTCCCTGTCATGGTGCATCACTCCCTGCCATGGTGCATCACTCCCTGTCATGGTGCATCACTACCGGTCATGGTGCATCACTCCCTGTCATGGTGCATCTCTCCCTGTCATGGTGCATCATTCCCTGCCATGGTGCATCACTCCCTGCCATGGTGCATCACTCCCTGTCATTGTGCATCACTCCCTGCCATGGTGCATCACTCCCTGCCATGGTGCATCACTCCCTATCATGGTGCATCACTCCCTGCCATGGTGCATCACTCCCTGTCATGCTGCATCACTCGCTGTCATGGTGCATCACTCCCTGGCATGGTGCATCACTCCCTGTCATGGTGCATCACTCCCTGTCATGGTGCATCACTCCCTGTCATGGTGCATCACTCCCTGTCATGGTGCATCACTCCCTGTCATCGTGCATAACTCACTGTCATGGTGCATCACTCCCTGTCATGGTGCATCACTCCCTGCCATGGTGCCTTACTCCCTGTCATGGTGCATCACTCCCTGTCATGGTGCATCACTCCCTGTCATGCTGCATCACTCCCTGTCATGGTGCATCACTCCCTGTCATGGTGCATCACTCCCTGCCATGGTGCATCACTCCCTGTCATGGTGCATCACTCTCTGTCATGCTGCATCACTCCCTGTCATGGTGCATCACTCCCTGCCATGGTGCATCACTCCCTGTCATGGTGCATCACTCCCTGTCATCGTGCATCACTCCCTGTCATGGTGCATCACTCCCTGTCATGGTGCATCACTCCCTGTCGTGGTGCATCACTCCCTGTCATGGTGCATCACTCCATGTGATCGAGCACCACTCCCTGTCATGCTACATCACTCCCTGTCATGGTGAATCACTCCCTGCCATGGTGCATCACTCCCTGTCATGGTGCATCACTCCCTATCATGGTGCATCACTCCCTGCCATGGTGCATCACTCCCTGCCATGGTGCATCACTCCCTGTCATGGTGCATCACTCTCTGTCATCGTGCATCACTCCCTGTCATGGTGCATCACTCCCTGTCATGGTGCATCACTCCCTGTCATGGTGCATCACTCCCTGTCATGCTGCATCACTCCCTGTCATGGTGCATCACTCCCTGCCATGCTGCATCACTCCCTGTCATGGTGCATCACTCCCTGTCATCGTGCATCACTCCCTGTCATGGTGCATCACTCCCTGTCATGGTGCATCACTCCCTGTCGTGGTGCATCACTCCCTGTCATGGTGCATCACTCCATGTGATCGTGCACCACTCCCTGTCATGCTACATCACTCCCTGTCATGGTGAATCACTCCCTGCCATGGTGCATCACTCCCTGTCATGGTGCATCACTCCCTGTCATGGTGCATCACTCCCTGTCATGGTGCATCACTCCCTGCCATGGTGCATCACTCCCTGTCATGGTGCATCACTCCCTGTCATGGTGCATCACTCCCTGTCATCGTGCATCACTCCCTGTCATGGTGCATCACTCCCTGTCATGGTGCATCACTCCCTGTCATGGTGCATCACTCCCTGTAATGGTGCATCACTCCCTGTCATGGTGCATCACTCCCTGTCATGCTGCATCACTCCCTGACATGGTGCATCACTCCCTGTCATGGTGTATCACTCCCTGTCATGGTGCAGTACTCCCTGTCATGGTGCATCACTCCCTGTCATGGTGCATCACTCCCTGTCATGGTGTATCACTCCCTGTCATGATGCATCACTCCCTGTCATGGTGCATCACTCCCTGTGATGGTGTATCACTCCCTGTCATGCTGCATCACTCCCTGTCATGGTGCATCACTCCCTGTCATGGTGTATCACTCCCTGTCATGCTGCATCACTCCCTGTTGTGGTGCATCACTCCCTGTCATGGTGCATCACTCCATGTCATCGTGGATCACACCCTGTCATGGTGCATCACTCCCTGTCATGGTGCATCACTCGCTGCCATGGTGCATCACTCCCTGTCATGGTGCATCACTCCCTGTCATGGTGCATCACTCCCTGTCATGGTGCATCACTCCCTGTCATGGTGCATCACTCCCTGTCATCGTGCATAACTCACTGCCATGGTGCATCACTCGCTGTCATGGTGCATCACTCCCTGTCATGGTGCATCACTCCCTGTCATGGTGCATCACTCACTGTAAAGGTGCATCACTCCCTGTCATGGTGCATCACTCACTGTCATGGTGCATCACTCCCTGCCATGGTGCATCACTCCCTGTCATGGTGCATCACTCCCTGTCATGGTGCATCACTCCCTGTCATGGTGCATCACTCCCTGTCATGGTGCATCACTCCCTGTCATCGTGCATCACTCCCTGTCATGGTGCATCACTCCCTGTCATGGTGCATCACTCCCTGTCGTGGTGCATCACTCTGTGGAAGTGTAACTCAGTGTAACATATTGATTGGCCCTGGTAACTTATTAATTAACCTGGTAACAAAGCAGATACATTTTATGTGTATGAACAATGTAATCTCTTGAAACACCAAAGGGAATGAAGTGTATAACCAGTTAATAAACCAGACCTTTTGTAAACCTGTGTGCGGTCATTGGAGTCCTGTGAGTCCCCCAGTACAAATTCCCTGACAATCATGGAGGCACCGCTTGGATTTTCGAGTGTTTCGAGTGGACCTCGCCAAGGTAAGCATCTTGGGGATGGTCCATTATGAAATATGAAAGAGAAAAAAAAAGAACCAATTACTAGGGGATGTGTGTGGGACTTGTGATTGTCCATAGGTAATCCAAGGATGGAACGTTTTAAATGATTCTATTATTCGTGAGCTTGCGAGGATATGTACATTATACGCTGGGTATTAAAAGCCTTACTCTGGTCTGCAGGCAAATCGGCTCATGAAGTGCACCATGAGTAGATTTGTTTGCCGGTTCGGTAAGGTTCGGTAAGGTCCGTATGCGTGTACAATTGTGTACACCCGTTTTAAATAAAGAAATAAATAATTTTTTTTCAGTTTTCCCGCCATTTCTAAAAACTCGTTCGATCGACTAATAAATTCATGACAGACAATCCCACCTCATGCCGGTCCAGAATTATTGTGAAAGATGGCGATTGAATGAAAATTGCATACCAATTGGACGAAACTTGGTGGACCGGTTGTGTGTGTGACAAGGGCGAATCGATTCGATTTTGGTGAAGATCTGAATATGGCTTCGGATACGAGAATTATTTAATTTCTCAGTGATTCTTCACCACTGAGAAATCGGGCCAAAAGCGATATATAGCATGATATTTAAAAAGGTTGAATGAATATGACTAAACTTGATGGACGAGGTGGTTAGGTGACAAAAAAAACACGCCGATTCCATTTTTGGTTCAGGTCCGAATCCAGATCCGGCCTATCAGTGGGATACAAAACATAAACTGTTCACCAAGGCGGAGATATAATAATAATAATAATTCTGTATTATTTAGTTAACCAGTTTGTGTGAAACCTCAACCGATATATAAAAATTTATCCTGATTATGAGAGATAATTACAGGAAATGGAATTATTTAAAGTGATTCTTCACCATCAAGAGATCGGGTGAAAAGCGATATATAAAAATTGATCTGCTTGATGTTAGTTTAAGGGCTGTTCCAAATTTATCCTGATTATGAGAGATAATTACAGGAAATGGAAAGATGGTGTAAATGGTGGGATAAATGTAAATGGTGGGATAAATGTTTGATAATGGTCCTGGTAATTTTAGTCTGGTAAGGTAAGGTAAGGTTAGTCCTGGTAAGGTATATTGCTGGGGACCCGAGGATGTGCCTTTTCAAGGTTTGAAATTAATCGGACAAGGGGGTCCCAAGGTATGGTCACCGTACTCGCAAGCCGTTCGTTTTGGCTTTGCGAATGGACCAAACCATTCCATGCAAATAGGAGGGTGGTTCTGTGGTCGTTCGTTTTGGCTTTGCGAATGGACCAAACCATTCCATGCAAATAGGAGGGTGGTTTTGTGGTCGTAACTGCCACGTGGTTTCAAAGTTTTTGTTGTTGCTTGCACGTGTGTTTTTTTGCAAGCACGTACGTGCGGGCACGCCCTAGTATATATAAATAGAGGTAATATTGAGTTACGGAATTAATTACTTTCAAGAATACACAAGGACAACCAAGAAGTTGAATGATATGATTGGATATTCTTCACACTTATGGAAGAAGTTGAATGATATGATTGGATATTCTTCACACTTATGGAAGAAGTTGAATGATATGATTGGATATTCTTCACACTTATGGAAGAAGTTGAATGATATGATTGGATATTCTTCACACTTATGGAAGAAGTTGAATGATATGATTGGATATTCTTCACACTCAGGAAGAGGTTGAATGATATGATTGGATATTCTTCACACTTATGGAAGAAGTTGAATGATATGATTGGATATTCTTCACACTTATGGAAGAAGTTGAATGATATGATTGGATATTCTTCACACTCAGGAAGAAGTTGAATGATATGATTGGATATTCTTCACACTCAGGAAGAAGTTGAATGATATGATTGGATATTCTTCACACTTATGGAAGAAGTTGAATGATATGATTGGATATTCTTCACACTCAGGAAGAAGTTGAATGATATGATTGGATATTCTTCACACTCAGGAAGAGGTTGAATGATATGATTGGATATTCTTCACACTCAGGAAGAAGTTGAATGATATGATTGGATATTCTTCACACTCAGGAAGAAGTTGAATGATATGATTGGATATTCTTCACACTCAGGAAGAAGTTGAATGATATGATTGGATATTCTTCACACTCAGGAAGAATTTGAATGATATGATTGGATATTCTTCACACTTATGGAAGAAGTTGAATGATATGATTGAATATTCTTCACACTCAGGAAGAAGTTGAATGATATGATTGGATATTCTTCACACTCAGGAAGAGGTTGAATGATATGATTGGATATTCTTCACACTTAGGAAGAAGTTGAATGATATGATTGAATAAGGTAACCAACAACACGATGATAACACATGAAGTGACAAATGAGGAAAGAAATGTGGAACCAAAAAAGGAAGACTTTTATGGCGACATAAACAGTAGAATTAAGATAATGGCATAACGACAATGTTATGAGTTGTGTCAATTACAATATCAATGAACTCATATCACCACGAGTGACACACTGTTAGGGGAAAAAAAAAAAAAAAAAAAGAAGAGGGAAAAGAAAAAGTGGAGAGGAATTATGGTAATAATACATTATGCTTAATTTGTTGGTTTGGGAAAATTGTTGTTGGGAATTAGGTATTCCCGTTTGTGATTGTAATCATATACAATGCTATTCTTAGTTTAGTAATAAAATACATACCTGATTGAATATTATTTGTGTGACGCATATAAATGAATATAACTTTTGTGTTAAGGAAAAACAACAAATTGTTGAATGTGAAACTGTCGGAAGATATACATGATTATGCTGATTTCATGGTAAGAAGTACCCTATCTGATTCAGTGTGTGCGGAAAGCAGATTCAGATATGACTGAGCATAAGGATAAGACGAGATCACATTTTGAAGGGATTGCTAACGGAATTGGGAAGAAGAAAGAAAGAAAATTTGTGGCTAAAAAAAAAATGAAGTTAATCGTGGCATACACCCTCTTTCTCAAAGAATGATGAAGACATTCTCCCGTGTAACTTGGAGATGAATGCTTACCTTCACCAAGGAAATTTATGTGACCATTTGCCTGGATCACACTGCAACATATGAAAGAAAGGCGATCACTTACTCTTGTTCGAAGACTTCGAACATTCACCACATCAGAAGTTGCAGGACAACGACATTTTACCTGCAACCTCTGTGAAATGCGGGGACATATGTTATTACTTCACCAACGTCCGGGGAACCAGCATGGAGCTGCAAAAAAAACGGCTGTGCCCTTGTCACAACAGCTGTGCACGATTCTGCTGGTTGCTCCTGGTAAGGACCATGAATGACCTGAACACCATGGTCCCAACATCAGTGTGGATGCATCCGGCATCCCTGTTCCACATCTTGCTGGCCAATCAACGTCACACCAATACTTGCTGCCCACTCACAATGAGGGAAGAGGCAAGTCGACTACAACTGGGTGAAGGCCTTGTTCAAGGAATCATTATGGTTCACAGCAAAAAAAGTGGCAAGAATGCTACATGGAGAGAAGGGTCAGTCTATGACTCCGCAGTGTTACCACAACAGCGAAATCCTACACGAAGTAGTGCAGGAGCTATGAAGACATTAGGAGAAAATGTTTCATACCTGGATTCAAACACAAGTGATCAGCCCTTCCTTTCAAACAAAGTTAACATTTGTGTGGAGGCAAACGTTTTTGCCAGATGGTGCAGATGCTTTACAAAACTTGAAAATGAAGTGAAATTGTTGTATCTTGGTGATGGTGAAGTGTTGTTTTGAAAATATATTTGTGATGCAAATGCAATAGATTGAACAATATGGAAGGAGTCAATGACCAACGAAATGTTTTGTGATTCTTGCAGGATGACGGTGTATGCCTAAGGGAATTTGATTACTAAAGTGATTGATTATTTACTTATACTTGTAATGATGTTTACTAGTAGTGATTGATTGTTTACTTATATTGATGTTTAGATTAATGGTTAATATAAACAAAAACAAAAAGATGAGGGAATTGTGGAAGTGTAACTCAGTGTAACATATTGATTGGCCCTGGTAACTTATTAATTAACCTGGTAACAAAGCAGATACATTTTATGTGTATGAACAATGTAATCTCTTGAAACACCTGGTCAAGGCCCCAGGCTAGAGCACCCCCCCCCCCCCTGCTGTGATTTCCATTTACACAGCAGGAGGGGAGCGAGCTGATGCCAGGACTCGGTGCGATGCATGACCTCGGGACATTAGCGGAGAGGAGATTAAGTCCAGTTTGGCGATATAACGAGAGCAAACGTTGAGTAAAGTACACTTGTCCTCAGAAGCCCTGCCCGACGGAACGATGGAATGAACGAGGACTTGCTACGAGGAGCTCTGACGAACGGGACCATGGCGGAGGAACATCAGCCGAACGAGAAGGCATTAGCGAAAAGAGTTAACCTGGTCTATTGAATTATGCGGTATTATTTGGTAAAGGGAATGAAGTGTATAACCAGTTAATAAACCAGACCTTTTGTAAACCTGTGTGCGGTCATTGGAGTCCTGTGAGTCCCCCAGTACAAATTCCCTGACAACTCCCTGTCATGGTGCATCACTCCATGTGATCGAGCACCACTCCCTGTCATGCTACATCACTCCCTGTCATGGTGAATCACTCCCTGCCATGGTGCATCACTCCCTGTCATGGTGCATCACTCCCTATCATGGTGCATCACTCCCTGCCATGGTGCATCACTCCCTGCCATGGTGCATCACTCCCTGTCATGGTGCATCACTCTCTGTCATCGTGCATCACTCCCTGTCATGGTGCATCACTCCCTGTCATGGTGCATCACTCCCTGTCATGGTGCATCACTCCCTGTCATGCTGCATCACTCCCTGTCATGGTGCATCACTCCCTGCCATGCTGCATCACTCCCTGTCATGGTGCATCACTCCCTGTCATCGTGCATCACTCCCTGTCATGGTGCATCACTCCCTGTCATGGTGCATCACTCCCTGTCGTGGTGCATCACTCCCTGTCATGGTGCATCACTCCATGTGATCGTGCACCACTCCCTGTCATGCTACATCACTCCCTGTCATGGTGAATCACTCCCTGCCATGGTGCATCACTCCCTGTCATGGTGCATCACTCCCTGTCATGGTGCATCACTCCCTGTCATGGTGCATCACTCCCTGCCATGGTGCATCACTCCCTGTCATGGTGCATCACTCCCTGTCATGGTGCATCACTCCCTGTCATCGTGCATCACTCCCTGTCATGGTGCATCACTCCCTGTCATGGTGCATCACTCCCTGTCATGGTGCATCACTCCCTGTAATGGTGCATCACTCCCTGTCATGGTGCATCACTCCCTGTCATGCTGCATCACTCCCTGACATGGTGCATCACTCCCTGTCATGGTGTATCACTCCCTGTCATGGTGCAGTACTCCCTGTCATGGTGCATCACTCCCTGTCATGGTGCATCACTCCCTGTCATGGTGTATCACTCCCTGTCATGATGCATCACTCCCTGTCATGGTGCATCACTCCCTGTGATGGTGTATCACTCCCTGTCATGCTGCATCACTCCCTGTCATGGTGCATCACTCCCTGTCATGGTGTATCACTCCCTGTCATGCTGCATCACTCCCTGTTGTGGTGCATCACTCCCTGTCATGGTGCATCACTCCATGTCATCGTGGATCACACCCTGTCATGGTGCATCACTCCCTGTCATGGTGCATCACTCCCTGCCATGGTGCATCACTCCCTGTCATGGTGCATCACTCCCTGTCATGGTGCATCACTCCCTGTCATGGTGCATCACTCCCTGTCATGGTGCATCACTCCCTGTCATCGTGCATAACTCACTGCCATGGTGCATCACTCGCTGTCATGGTGCATCACTCCCTGTCATGGTGCATCACTCCCTGTCATGGTGCATCACTCACTGTAAAGGTGCATCACTCCCTGTCATGGTGCATCACTCACTGTCATGGTGCATCACTCCCTGCCATGGTGCATCACTCCCTGTCATGGTGCATCACTCCCTGTCATGGTGCATCACTCCCTGTCATGGTGCATCATTCCCTGCCATGGTGCATTACTCCCTGCCATGGTGCATCCCTCCCTGTCATTGTGCATCCCTCCCTGCCATGGTGCATCACTCCCTGCTATGGTGCATCACTCCCTGTCATGGTGCATCACTCCCTGCCATGGTGCATCACTCCATGCCATGCTGCATCACTCCCTGTCATGGTGCATCACTCCCTGTCATGGTGCATCACTCCCTGCCATGGTGCATCACTCCCTGCCATGGTGCATCACTCCCTGTCATGGTGCATCATTCCCTGCCATGGTGCATCACTCCCTGCCATGGTGCATCACTCTCTGTCATTGTGCATCACTCCCTGCCATGGTGCATCACTCCCTGCCATGGTGCATCACTCCCTATCATGGTGCATCACTCCCTGCCATGGTGCATCACTCCCTGTCATGCTGCATCACTCGCTGTCATGGTGCATCACTCCCTGGCATGGTGCATCACTCCCTGTCATGGTGCATCACTCCCTGTCATGGTGCATCACTCCCTGTCATGGTGCATCACTCCCTGTCATGGTGCATCACTCCCTGTCATCGTGCATAACTCACTGTCATGGTGCATCACTCCCTGTCATGGTGCATCACTCCCTGCCATGGTGCCTTACTCCCTGTCATGGTGCATCACTCCCTGTCATGGTGCATCACTCCCTGTCATGCTGCATCACTCCCTGTCATGGTGCATCACTCCCTGTCATGGTGCATCACTCCCTGCCATGGTGCATCACTCTCTGTCATGGTGCATCACTCTCTGTCATGCTGCATCACTCCCTGTCATGGTGCATCACTCCCTGCCATGGTGCATCACTCCCTGTCATGGTGCATCACTCCCTGTCATGGTGCATCACTCCCTGTGATGGTGCATCACTCCCTGCCATGGTGCATCACTCCCTGTCATGGTGCATCACTCCCTGTCATCGTGCATCACTCCCTGTCATGGTGCATCACTCCCTGTCATGGTGCATCACTCCCTGCCATGGTGCATCACTCACTGTCATGGTGCATCACTCCCTGCCATCGTGCATCACTCCCTGTCATGGTGCATCACTTCCTGTCATGGTGCATCACTCTCTGCAAAGGTGCATCACTCCCTGTCATGGTGCATCACTCCCTGTCATGGTGCATCACTCCCTGTCATGGTGCATCACTCCCTGTCATGGTGCATCACTCACTGTCATGGTGCATCACTCCCTGTCATGGTGCATCACTCCCTGTCATGGTGCATCACTCCCTGCCATGGTGCATCACTCCCTGTCATGGTGCATCACTACCGGTCATGGTGCATCACTCCCTGTCATGGTGCATCTCTCCCTGTCATGGTGCATCATTCCCTGCCATGGTGCATCACTCCCTGCCATGGTGCATCACTCCCTGTCATTGTGCATCACTCCCTGCCATGGTGCATCACTCCCTGCCATGGTGCATCACTCCCTATCATGGTGCATCACTCCCTGCCATGGTGCATCACTCCCTGTCATGCTGCATCACTCGCTGTCATGGTGCATCACTCCCTGGCATGGTGCATCACTCCCTGTCATGGTGCATCACTCCCTGTCATGGTGCATCACTCCCTGTCATGGTGCATCACTCCCTGTCATGGTGCATCACTCCCTGTCATCGTGCATAACTCACTGTCATGGTGCATCACTCCCTGTCATGGTGCATCACTCCCTGCCATGGTGCCTTACTCCCTGTCATGGTGCATCACTCCCTGTCATGGTGCATCACTCCCTGTCATGCTGCATCACTCCCTGTCATGGTGCATCACTCCCTGTCATGGTGCATCACTCCCTGCCATGGTGCATCACTCCCTGTCATGGTGCATCACTCTCTGTCATGCTGCATCACTCCCTGTCATGGTGCATCACTCCCTGCCATGGTGCATCACTCCCTGTCATGGTGCATCACTCCCTGTCATCGTGCATCACTCCCTGTCATGGTGCATCACTCCCTGTCATGGTGCATCACTCCCTGTCGTGGTGCATCACTCCCTGTCATGGTGCATCACTCCATGTGATCGAGCACCACTCCCTGTCATGCTACATCACTCTCTGTCATGGTGAATCACTCCCTGTCATGCTGCATCACTCCCTGTTGTGGTGCATCACTCCCTGTCATGGTGCATCACTCCATGTCATCGTGGATCACACCCTGTCATGGTGCATCACTCCCTGTCATGGTGCATCACTCCCTGCCATGGTGCATCACTCCCTGTCATGGTGCATCACTCCCTGTCATGGTGCATCACTCCCTGTCATGGTGCATCACTCCCTGTCATGGTGCATCACTCCCTGTCATCGTGCATAACTCACTGCCATGGTGCATCACTCGCTGTCATGGTGCATCACTCCCTGTCATGGTGCATCACTCCCTGTCATGGTGCATCACTCACTGTAAAGGTGCATCACTCCCTGTCATGGTGCATCACTCACTGTCATGGTGCATCACTCCCTGCCATGGTGCATCACTCCCTGTCATGGTGCATCACTCCCTGTCATGGTGCATCACTCCCTGTCATGGTGCATCATTCCCTGCCATGGTGCATTACTCCCTGCCATGGTGCATCCCTCCCTGTCATTGTGCATCCCTCCCTGCCATGGTGCATCACTCCTTGCTATGGTGCATCACTCCCTGTCATGGTGCATCACTCCCTGCCATGGTGCATCACTCCATGCCATGCTGCATCACTCCCTGTCATGGTGCATCACTCCCTGTCATGGTGCATCACTCCCTGCCATGGTGCATCACTCCCTGCCATGGTGCATCACTCCCTGTCATGGTGCATCATTCCCTGCCATGGTGCATCACTCCCTGCCATGGTGCATCACTCCCTGTCATTGTGCATCACTCCCTGCCATGGTGCATCACTCCCTGCCATGGTGCATCACTCCCTATCATGGTGCATCACTCCCTGCCATGGTGCATCACTCCCTGTCATGCTGCATCACTCGCTGTCATGGTGCATCACTCCCTGGCATGGTGCATCACTCCCTGTCATGGTGCATCACTCCCTGTCATGGTGCATCACTCCCTGTCATGGTGCATCACTCCCTGTCATGGTGCATCACTCCCTGTCATCGTGCATAACTCACTGTCATGGTGCATCACTCCCTGTCATGGTGCATCACTCCCTGCCATGGTGCCTTACTCCCTGTCATGGTGCATCACTCCCTGTCATGGTGCATCACTCCCTGTCATGCTGCATCACTCCCTGTCATGGTGCATCACTCCCTGTCATGGTGCATCACTCCCTGCCATGGTGCATCACTCTCTGTCATGGTGCATCACTCTCTGTCATGCTGCATCACTCCCTGTCATGGTGCATCACTCCCTGCCATGGTGCATCACTCCCTGTCATGGTGCATCACTCCCTGTCATGGTGCATCACTACCTGTGATGGTGCATCACTCCCTGCCATGGTGCATCACTCCCTGTCATGGTGCATCACTCCCTGTCATCGTGCATCACTCCCTGTCATGGTGCATCACTCCCTGTCATGGTGCATCACTCCCTGTCATGGTGCATCACTCCCTGCCATGGTGCATCACTCACTGTCATGGTGCATCACTCCCTGCCATCGTGCATCACTCCCTGTCATGGTGCATCACTTCCTGTCATGGTGCATCACTCTCTGCAAAGGTGCATCACTCCCTGTCATGGTGCATCACTCCCTGTCATGGTGCATCACTCCCTGTCATGGTGCATCACTCCCTGTCATGGTGCATCACTCCCTGTCATGGTGCATCACTCCCTGCCATGGTGCATCACTCCCTGTCATGGTGCATCACTACCGGTCATGGTGCATCACTCCCTGTCATGGTGCATCTCTCCCTGTCATGGTGCATCATTCCCTGCCATGGTGCATCACTCCCTGCCATGGTGCATCACTCCCTGTCATTGTGCATCACTCCCTGCCATGGTGCATCACTCCCTGCCATGGTGCATCACTCCCTATCATGGTGCATCACTCCCTGCCATGGTGCATCACTCCCTGTCATGCTGCATCACTCGCTGTCATGGTGCATCACTCCCTGGCATGGTGCATCACTCCCTGTCATGGTGCATCACTCCCTGTCATGGTGCATCACTCCCTGTCATGGTGCATCACTCCCTGTCATGGTGCATCACTCCCTGTCATCGTGCATAACTCACTGTCATGGTGCATCACTCCCTGTCATGGTGCATCACTCCCTGCCATGGTGCCTTACTCCCTGTCATGGTGCATCACTCCCTGTCATGGTGCATCACTCCCTGTCATGCTGCATCACTCCCTGTCATGGTGCATCACTCCCTGTCATGGTGCATCACTCCCTGCCATGGTGCATCACTCCCTGTCATGGTGCATCACTCTCTGTCATGCTGCATCACTCCCTGTCATGGTGCATCACTCCCTGCCATGGTGCATCACTCCCTGTCATGGTGCATCACTCCCTGTCATCGTGCATCACTCCCTGTCATGGTGCATCACTCCCTGTCATGGTGCATCACTCCCTGTCGTGGTGCATCACTCCCTGTCATGGTGCATCACTCCATGTGATCGAGCACCACTCCCTGTCATGCTACATCACTCCCTGTCATGGTGAATCACTCCCTGCCATGGTGCATCACTCCCTGTCATGGTGCATCACTCCCTATCATGGTGCATCACTCCCTGCCATGGTGCATCACTCCCTGCCATGGTGCATCACTCCCTGTCATGGTGCATCACTCTCTGTCATCGTGCATCACTCCCTGTCATGGTGCATCACTCCCTGTCATGGTGCATCACTCCCTGTCATGGTGCATCACTCCCTGTCATGCTGCATCACTCCCTGTCATGGTGCATCACTCCCTGCCATGGTGCATCACTCCCTGTCATGGTGCATCACTCCCTGTCATCGTGCATCACTCCCTGTCATGGTGCATCACTCCCTGTCATGGTGCATCACTCCCTGTCGTGGTGCATCACTCCCTGTCATGGTGCATCACTCCATGTGATCGTGCACCACTCCCTGTCATGCTACATCACTCCCTGTCATGGTGAATCACTCCCTGCCATGGTGCATCACTCCCTGTCATGGTGCATCACTCCCTGTCATGGTGCATCACTCCCTGTCATGGTGCATCACTCCCTGCCATGGTGCATCACTCCCTGTCATGGTGCATCACTCCCTGTCATGGTGCATCACTCCCTGTCATCGTGCATCACTCCCTCTCATGGTGCATCACTCCCTGTCATGGTGCATCACTCCCTGTCATGGTGCATCACTCCCTGTAATGGTGCATCACTCCCTGTCATGGTGCATCACTCCCTGTCATGCTGCATCACTCCCTGACATGGTGCATCACTCCCTGTCATGGTGTATCACTCCCTGTCATGGTGCAGTACTCCCTGTCATGGTGCATCACTCCCTGTCATGGTGCATCACTCCCTGTCATGGTGTATCACTCCCTGTCATGATGCATCACTCCCTGTCATGGTGCATCACTCCCTGTGATGGTGTATCACTCCCTGTCATGCTGCATCACTCCCTGTCATGGTGCATCACTCCCTGTCATGGTGTATCACTCCCTGTCATGATGCATCACTCCCTGGCATGGTGCATCACTCCCTGTCATGGTGCATCACTCCCTGTCATGGTGCATCACTCCATGTCATGCTGCATCACTCCCTGTCATGCTGCATCACTCCCTGTCATGCTGCATCACTCCCTGTTGTGGTGCATCACTCCCTCTCATGGTGCATCACTCCATGTCATCGTGGATCACACCCTGTCATGGTGCATCACTCCCTGTCATGGTGCATCACTCCCTGCCATGGTGCATCACTCCCTGTCATGGTGCATCACTCCCTGTCATGGTGCATCACTCCCTGTCATGGTGCATCACTCCCTGTCATGGTGCATCACTCCCTGTCATCGTGCATAACTCACTGCCATGGTGCATCACTCGCTGTCATGGTGCATCACTCCCTGTCATGGTGCATCACTCCCTGTCATGGTGCATCACTCACTGTAAAGGTGCATCACTCCCTGTCATGGTGCATCACTCACTGTCATGGTGCATCACTCCCTGCCATGGTGCATCACTCCCTGTCATGGTGCATCACTCCCTGTCATGGTGCATCACTCCCTGTCATGGTGCATCATTCCCTGCCATGGTGCATTACTCCCTGCCATGGTGCATCCCTCCCTGTCATTGTGCATCCCTCCCTGCCATGGTGCATCACTCCCTGCTATGGTGCATCACTCCCTGTCATGGTGCATCACTCCCTGCCATGGTGCATCACTCCATGCCATGCTGCATCACTCCCTGTCATGGTGCATCACTCCCTGTCATGGTGCATCACTCCCTGCCATGGTGCATCACTCCCTGCCATGGTGCATCACTCCCTGTCATGGTGCATCACTCCCTGCCATGGTGCATCACTCCCTGTCATGGTGCATCACTCCCTGTCACGGTGCATCACTCCCTGTGATGGTGCATCACTCCCTCCCATGGTGCATCACTCCCTGTCATGGTGCATCACTCCCTGTCATCGTGCGTCACTCCCTGTCATGGTGCATCACTCCCTGCCATGGTGCATCACTCCCTGTCATGGTGCATCACTACCGGTCATGGTGCATCACTCCCTGTCATGGTGCATCTCTCCCTGTCATGGTGCATCATTCCCTGCCATGGTGCATCACTCCCTGCCATGGTGCATCACTCCCTGTCATTGTGCATCACTCCCTGCCATGGTGCATCACTCCCTGCCATGGTGCATCACTCCCTATCATGGTGCATCACTCCCTGCCATGGTGCATCACTCCCTGTCATGCTGCATCACTCGCTGTCATGGTGCATCACTCCCTGGCATGGTGCATCACTCCCTGTAATGGTGCATCACTCCCTGTCATGGTGCATCACTCCCTGTCATGGTGCATCACTCACTGTCATGGTGCATCACTACCTGTCATGGTGCATCACTCCCTGTCATGGTGCATCACTCCCTGCCATGGTGCATCACTCCTTGTCATGGTGCATCACTACCGGTCATGGTGCATCACTCCCTGTCATGGTGCATCTCTCCCTGTCATGGTGCATCATTCCCTGCCATGGTGCATCACTCCCTGCCATGGTGCATCACTCCCTGTCATTGTGCATCACTCCCTGCCATGGTGCATCACTCCCTGCCATGGTGCATCACTCCCTATCATGGTGCATCACTCCCTGCCATGGTGCATCACTCCCTGTCATGCTGCATCACTCGCTGTCATGGTGCATCACTCCCTGGCATGGTGCATCACTCCCTGTCATGGTGCATCACTCCCTGTCATGGTGCATCACTCCCTGTCATGGTGCATCACTCCCTGTCATGGTGCATCACTCCCTGTCATCGTGCATAACTCACTGTCATGGTGCATCACTCCCTGTCATGGTGCATCACTCCCTGCCATGGTGCCTTACTCCCTGTCATGGTGCATCACTCCCTGTCATGGTGCATCACTCCCTGTCATGCTGCATCACTCCCTGTCATGGTGCATCACTCCCTGTCATGGTGCACCACTCCCTGCCATGGTGCATCACTCCCTGTCATGGTGCATCACTCTCTGTCATGCTGCATCACTCCCTGTCATGGTGCATCACTCCCTGCCATGGTGCATCACTCCCTGTCATGGTGCATCACTCCCTGTCATGGTGCATCACTCCCTGTGATGGTGCATCACTCCCTGCCATGGTGCATCACTCCCTGTCATGGTGCATCACTCCCTGTCATCGTGCATCACTCCCTGTCATGGTGCATCACTCCCTGTCATGGTGCATCACTCCCTGTCATGGTGCATCACTCCCTGTCATGGTGCATCACTCCCTGTCATGGTGCATCACTCCCTGTCGTGGTGCATCACTCCCTGTCATGGTGCATCACTCCATGTGATCGAGCACCACTCCCTGTCATGCTACATCACTCTCTGTCATGGTGAATCACTCCCTGTCATGCTGCATCACTCCCTGTTGTGGTGCATCACTCCCTGTCATGGTGCATCACTCCATGTCATCGTGGATCACACCCTGTCATGGTGCATCACTCCCTGTCATGGTGCATCACTCCCTGCCATGGTGCATCACTCCCTGTCATGGTGCATCACTCCCTGTCATGGTGCATCACTCCCTGTCATGGTGCATCACTCCCTGTCATGGTGCATCACTCCCTGTCATCGTGCATAACTCACTGCCATGGTGCATCACTCGCTGTCATGGTGCATCACTCCCTGTCATGGTGCATCACTCCCTGTCATGGTGCATCACTCACTGTAAAGGTGCATCACTCCCTGTCATGGTGCATCACTCACTGTCATGGTGCATCACTCCCTGCCATGGTGCATCACTCCCTGTCATGGTGCATCACTCCCTGTCATGGTGCATCACTCCCTGTCATGGTGCATCATTCCCTGCCATGGTGCATTACTCCCTGCCATGGTGCATCCCTCCCTGTCATTGTGCATCCCTCCCTGCCATGGTGCATCACTCCCTGCTATGGTGCATCACTCCCTGTCATGGTGCATCACTCCCTGCCATGGTGCATCACTCCATGCCATGCTGCATCACTCCCTGTCATGGTGCATCACTCCCTGTCATGGTGCATCACTCCCTGCCATGGTGCATCACTCCCTGCCATGGTGCATCACTCCCTGTCATGGTGCATCATTCCCTGCCATGGTGCATCACTCCCTGCCATGGTGCATCACTCCCTGTCATTGTGCATCACTCCCTGCCATGGTGCATCACTCCCTGCCATGGTGCATCACTCCCTATCATGGTGCATCACTCCCTGCCATGGTGCATCACTCCCTGTCATGCTGCATCACTCGCTGTCATGGTGCATCACTCCCTGGCATGGTGCATCACTCCCTGTCATGGTGCATCACTCCCTGTCATGGTGCATCACTCCCTGTCATGGTGCATCACTCCCTGTCATGGTGCATCACTCCCTGTCATCGTGCATAACTCACTGTCATGGTGCATCACTCCCTGTCATGGTGCATCACTCCCTGCCATGGTGCCTTACTCCCTGTCATGGTGCATCACTCCCTGTCATGGTGCATCACTCCCTGTCATGCTGCATCACTCCCTGTCATGGTGCATCACTCCCTGTCATGGTGCATCACTCCCTGCCATGGTGCATCACTCTCTGTCATGGTGCATCACTCTCTGTCATGCTGCATCACTCCCTGTCATGGTGCATCACTCCCTGCCATGGTGCATCACTCCCTGTCATGGTGCATCACTCCCTGTCATGGTGCATCACTACCTGTGATGGTGCATCACTCCCTGCCATGGTGCATCACTCCCTGTCATGGTGCATCACTCCCTGTCATCGTGCATCACTCCCTGTCATGGTGCATCACTCCCTGTCATGGTGCATCACTCCCTGTCATGGTGCATCACTCCCTGCCATGGTGCATCACTCACTGTCATGGTGCATCACTCCCTGCCATCGTGCATCACTCCCTGTCATGGTGCATCACTTCCTGTCATGGTGCATCACTCTCTGCAAAGGTGCATCACTCCCTGTCATGGTGCATCACTCCCTGTCATGGTGCATCACTCCCTGTCATGGTGCATCACTCCCTGTCATGGTGCATCACTCCCTGTCATGGTGCATCACTCCCTGCCATGGTGCATCACTCCCTGTCATGGTGCATCACTACCGGTCATGGTGCATCACTCCCTGTCATGGTGCATCTCTCCCTGTCATGGTGCATCATTCCCTGCCATGGTGCATCACTCCCTGCCATGGTGCATCACTCCCTGTCATTGTGCATCACTCCCTGCCATGGTGCATCACTCCCTGCCATGGTGCATCACTCCCTATCA
Source organism: Myxine glutinosa (assembly GCF_964187855.1). NCBI lineage: Eukaryota > Metazoa > Chordata > Myxini > Myxiniformes > Myxinidae > Myxine > Myxine glutinosa. Next base: position 262,831,684 of record NC_136261.1, on the reverse strand, counting down.
TGGTGCATCACTCCCTGCCATGGTGCATCACTCCCTGTCATGCTGCATCACTCGCTGTCATGGTGCATCACTCCCTGGCATGGTGCATCACTCCCTGTCATGGTGCATCACTCCCTGTCATGGTGCATCACTCCCTGTCATGGTGCATCACTCCCTGTCATGGTGCATCACTCCCTGTCATCGTGCATAACTCACTGTCATGGTGCATCACTCCCTGTCATGGTGCATCACTCCCTGCCATGGTGCCTTACTCCCTGTCATGGTGCATCACTCCCTGTCATGGTGCATCACTCCCTGTCATGCTGCATCACTCCCTGTCATGGTGCATCACTCCCTGTCATGGTGCATCACTCCCTGCCATGGTGCATCACTCCCTGTCATGCTGCATCACTCTCTGTCATGCTGCATCACTCCCTGTCATGGTGCATCACTCCCTGCCATGGTGCATCACTCCCTGTCATGGTGCATCACTCCCTGTCATCGTGCATCACTCCCTGTCATGGTGCATCACTCCCTGTCATGGTGCATCACTCCCTGTCGTGGTGCATCACTCCCTGTCATGGTGCATCACTCCATGTGATCGAGCACCACTCCCTGTCATGCTACATCACTCCCTGTCATGGTGAATCACTCCCTGCCATGGTGCATCACTCCCTGTCATGGTGCATCACTCCCTATCATGGTGCATCACTCCCTGCCATGGTGCATCACTCCCTGCCATGGTGCATCACTCCCTGTCATGGTGCATCACTCTCTGTCATCGTGCATCACTCCCTGTCATGGTGCATCACTCCCTGTCATGGTGCATCACTCCCTGTCATGGTGCATCACTCCCTGTCATGCTGCATCACTCCCTGTCATGGTGCATCACTCCCTGCCATGGTGCATCACTCCCTGTCATGGTGCATCACTCCCTGTCATCGTGCATCACTCCCTGTCATGGTGCATCACTCCCTGTCATGGTGCATCACTCCCTGTCGTGGTGCATCACTCCCTGTCATGGTGCATCACTCCATGTGATCGTGCACCACTCCCTGTCATGCTACATCACTCCCTGTCATGGTGAATCACTCCCTGCCATGGTGCATCACTCCCTGTCATGGTGCATCACTCCCTGTCATGGTGCATCACTCCCTGTCATGGTGCATCACTCCCTGCCATGGTGCATCACTCCCTGTCATGGTGCATCACTCCCTGTCATGGTGCATCACTCCCTGTCATCGTGCATCACTCCCTCTCATGGTGCATCACTCCCTGTCATGGTGCATCACTCCCTGTCATGGTGCATCACTCCCTGTAATGGTGCATCACTCCCTGTCATGGTGCATCACTCCCTGTCATGCTGCATCACTCCCTGACATGGTGCATCACTCCCTGTCATGGTGTATCACTCCCTGTCATGGTGCATCACTCCCTGTCATGGTGTATCACTCCCTGTCATGATGCATCACTCCCTGTCATGGTGCATCACTCCCTGTGATGGTGTATCACTCCCTGTCATGCTGCATCACTCCCTGTCATGGTGCATCACTCCCTGTCATGGTGTATCACTCCCTGTCATGATGCATCACTCCCTGGCATGGTGCATCACTCCCTGTCATGGTGCATCACTCCCTGTCATGGTGCATCACTCCATGTCATGCTGCATCACTCCCTGTCATGCTGCATCACTCCCTGTCATGCTGCATCACTCCCTGTTGTGGTGCATCACTCCCTCTCATGGTGCATCACTCCATGTCATCGTGGATCACACCCTGTCATGGTGCATCACTCCCTGTCATGGTGCATCACTCCCTGCCATGGTGCATCACTCCCTGTCATGGTGCATCACTCCCTGTCATGGTGCATCACTCCCTGTCATGGTGCATCACTCCCTGTCATGGTGCATCACTCCCTGTCATCGTGCATAACTCACTGCCATGGTGCATCACTCGCTGTCATGGTGCATCACTCCCTGTCATGGTGCATCACTCCCTGTCATGGTGCATCACTCACTGTAAAGGTGCATCACTCCCTGTCATGGTGCATCACTCACTGTCATGGTGCATCACTCCCTGCCATGGTGCATCACTCCCTGTCATGGTGCATCACTCCCTGTCATGGTGCATCACTCCCTGTCATGGTGCATCATTCCCTGCCATGGTGCATTACTCCCTGCCATGGTGCATCCCTCCCTGTCATTGTGCATCCCTCCCTGCCATGGTGCTTCACTCCCTGCTATGGTGCATCACTCCCTGTCATGGTGCATCACTCCCTGCCATGGTGCATCACTCCATGCCATGCTGCATCACTCCCTGTCATGGTGCATCACTCCCTGTCATGGTGCATCACTCCCTGCCATGGTGCATCACTCCCTGCCATGGTGCATCACTCCCTGTCATGGTGCATCACTCCCTGCCATGGTGCATCACTCCCTGTCATGGTGCATCACTCCCTGTCACGGTGCATCACTCCCTGTGATGGTGCATCACTCCCTCCCATGGTGCATCACTCCCTGTCATGGTGCATCACTCCCTGTCATGGTGCATCACTCCCTGTCATGGTGCATCACTCCCTGTCATGGTGCATCACTCCCTGCCATGGTGCATCACTCCCTGTCATGGTGCATCACTCCCTGCCATCGTGCATCACTCCCTGTCATGGTGCATCACTTCCTGTCATGGTGCATCACTCTCTGCAAAGGTGCATCACTCCCTGTCATGGTGCATCACTCCCTGTCATGGTGCATCACTCCCTGTCATGGTGCATCACTCCCTGTCATGGTGCATCACTCCCTGTCATGGTGCATCACTCCCTGCCATGGTGCATCACTCCCTGTCATGGTGCATCACTACCGGTCATGGTGCATCACTCCCTGTCATGGTGCATCTCTCCCTGTCATGGTGCATCATTCCCTGCCATGGTGCATCACTCCCTGCCATGGTGCATCACTCCCTGTCATTGTGCATCACTCCCTGCCATGGTGCATCACTCCCTGCCATGGTGCATCACTCCCTATCATGGTGCATCACTCCCTGCCATGGTGCATCACTCCCTGTCATGCTGCATCACTCGCTGTCATGGTGCATCACTCCCTGGCATGGTGCATCACTCCCTGTCATGGTGCATCACTCCCTGTCATGGTGCATCACTCCCTGTCATGGTGCATCACTCCCTGTCATGGTGCATCACTCCCTGTCATCGTGCATAACTCACTGTCATGGTGCATCACTCCCTGTCATGGTGCATCACTCCCTGCCATGGTGCCTTACTCCCTGTCATGGTGCATCACTCCCTGTCATGGTGCATCACTCCCTGTCATGCTGCATCACTCCCTGTCATGGTGCATCACTCCCTGTCATGGTGCATCACTCCCTGCCATGGTGCATCACTCCCTGTCATGCTGCATCACTCTCTGTCATGCTGCATCACTCCCTGTCATGGTGCATCACTCCCTGCCATGGTGCATCACTCCCTGTCATGGTGCATCACTCCCTGTCATCGTGCATCACTCCCTGTCATGGTGCATCACTCCCTGTCATGGTGCATCACTCCCTGTCGTGGTGCATCACTCCCTGTCATGGTGCATCACTCCATGTGATCGAGCACCACTCCCTGTCATGCTACATCACTCCCTGTCATGGTGAATCACTCCCTGCCATGGTGCATCACTCCCTGTCATGGTGCATCACTCCCTATCATGGTGCATCACTCCCTGCCATGGTGCATCACTCCCTGCCATGGTGCATCACTCCCTGTCATGGTGCATCACTCTCTGTCATCGTGCATCACTCCCTGTCATGGTGCATCACTCCCTGTCATGGTGCATCACTCCCTGTCATGGTGCATCACTCCCTGTCATGCTGCATCACTCCCTGTCATGGTGCATCACTCCCTGCCATGGTGCATCACTCCCTGTCATGGTGCATCACTCCCTGTCATCGTGCATCACTCCCTGTCATGGTGCATCACTCCCTGTCATGGTGCATCACTCCCTGTCGTGGTGCATCACTCCCTGTCATGGTGCATCACTCCATGTGATCGTGCACCACTCCCTGTCATGCTACATCACTCCCTGTCATGGTGAATCACTCCCTGCCATGGTGCATCACTCCCTGTCATGGTGCATCACTCCCTGTCATGGTGCATCACTCCCTGTCATGGTGCATCACTCCCTGCCATGGTGCATCACTCCCTGTCATGGTGCATCACTCCCTGTCATGGTGCATCACTCCCTGTCATCGTGCATCACTCCCTCTCATGGTGCATCACTCCCTGTCATGGTGCATCACTCCCTGTCATGGTGCATCACTCCCTGTAATGGTGCATCACTCCCTGTCATGGTGCATCACTCCCTGTCATGCTGCATCACTCCCTGACATGGTGCATCACTCCCTGTCATGGTGTATCACTCCCTGTCATGGTGCATCACTCCCTGTCATGGTGTATCACTCCCTGTCATGATGCATCACTCCCTGTCATGGTGCATCACTCCCTGTGATGGTGTATCACTCCCTGTCATGCTGCATCACTCCCTGTCATGGTGCATCACTCCCTGTCATGGTGTATCACTCCCTGTCATGATGCATCACTCCCTGGCATGGTGCATCACTCCCTGTCATGGTGCATCACTCCCTGTCATGGTGCATCACTCCATGTCATGCTGCATCACTCCCTGTCATGCTGCATCACTCCCTGTCATGCTGCATCACTCCCTGTTGTGGTGCATCACTCCCTCTCATGGTGCATCACTCCATGTCATCGTGGATCACACCCTGTCATGGTGCATCACTCCCTGTCATGGTGCATCACTCCCTGCCATGGTGCATCACTCCCTGTCATGGTGCATCACTCCCTGTCATGGTGCATCACTCCCTGTCATGGTGCATCACTCCCTGTCATGGTGCATCACTCCCTGTCATCGTGCATAACTCACTGCCATGGTGCATCACTCGCTGTCATGGTGCATCACTCCCTGTCATGGTGCATCACTCCCTGTCATGGTGCATCACTCACTGTAAAGGTGCATCACTCCCTGTCATGGTGCATCACTCACTGTCATGGTGCATCACTCCCTGCCATGGTGCATCACTCCCTGTCATGGTGCATCACTCCCTGTCATGGTGCATCACTCCCTGTCATGGTGCATCATTCCCTGCCATGGTGCATTACTCCCTGCCATGGTGCATCCCTCCCTGTCATTGTGCATCCCTCCCTGCCATGGTGCTTCACTCCCTGCTATGGTGCATCACTCCCTGTCATGGTGCATCACTCCCTGCCATGGTGCATCACTCCATGCCATGCTGCATCACTCCCTGTCATGGTGCATCACTCCCTGTCATGGTGCATCACTCCCTGCCATGGTGCATCACTCCCTGCCATGGTGCATCACTCCCTGTCATGGTGCATCACTCCCTGCCATGGTGCATCACTCCCTGTCATGGTGCATCACTCCCTGTCACGGTGCATCACTCCCTGTGATGGTGCATCACTCCCTCCCATGGTGCATCACTCCCTGTCATGGTGCATCACTCCCTGTCATCGTGCGTCACTCCCTGTCATGGTGCATCACTCCCTGTCATGGTGCATCACTCCCTGTCATGGTGCATCACTCCCTGCCATGGTGCATCACTCACTGTCATGGTGCATCACTCCCTGCCATCGTGCATCACTCCCTGTCATGGTGCATCACTCCCTGTCATGGTGCATCACTCCCTGTCATGGTGCATCACTCCCTGCCATGGTGCATCACTCCCTGTCATGGTGCATCACTCCCTGTCATGGTGCAGTACTCCCTGTCATGGTGCATCACTCCCTGTCATGGTGCATCACTCCCTGTCATGGTGCATCACTCCCTGTCATGGTGTATCACTCCCTGTCATGATGCATCACTCCCTGTCATGATGCATCACTCCCTGTCATGGTGCATCACTCCCTGTGATGGTGTATCACTCCCTGTCATGCTGCATCACTCCCTGTCATGGTGCATCACTCCCTGTCATGGTGTATCACTCCCTGTCATGATGCATCACTCCCTGTCATGGTGCATCACTCCCTGTGATGGGCTATCACTCCCTGTCATGGTGCATCACTCCCTGGTATGGTGCATCACTCCCTGTCATGGTGCATCACTCCCTGTCATGGTGCATCACTCCATGTCATGCTGCATCACTCCCTGTCATGCTGCATCACTCCCTGTTGTGGTGCATCACTCCCTGTCATGGTGCATCACTCCATGTCATCGTGGATCACACCCTGTCATGGTGCATCACTCCCTGTCATGGTGCATCACTCCCTGCCATGGTGCATCACTCCCTGTCATGGTGCATCACTCCCTGTCATGGTGCATCACTCCCTGTCATGGTGCATCACTCCCTGTCATGGTGCATCACTCCCTGTCATCGTGCATAACTCACTGTCATGGTGCATCACTCCCTGTCATGGTGCATCACTCCCTGTCATTGTGCATCACTCCCTGTCATGGTGCATCACTCACTGTAAAGGTGCATCACTCCCTGTCATGGTGCATCACTCACTGTCATGGTGCATCACTCCCTGCCATGGTGCATCACTCCCTGTCATGGTGCATCACTCCCTGTCATGGTGCATCACTCCCTGTCATGGTGCATCATTCCCTGCCATGGTGCATCACTCCCTGCCATGGTGCATCACTCCCTGTCATTGTGCATCCCTCCCTGCCATGGTGCATCACTCCCTGCCATGGTGCATCACTCCCTGTCATGGTGCATCACTCCCTGCCATGTTGCATCACTCCATGTCATGCTGCATCACTCCCTGTCATGGTGCATCACTCCCTGTCATGGTGCATCACTCACTGCCATGGTGCATCACTCCCTGCCATGGTGCATCACTCCCTGTCATGGTGCATCACTCCCTGCCATGGTGCATCACTCCCTGTCATGGTGCATCACTCCCTGTCATGGTGCATCACTCCCTGTGATGGTGCATCACTCCCTGCCATGGTGCATCACTCCCTGTCATGGTGCATCACTCCCTGTCATCGTGCATCACTCCCTGTCATGGTGCATCACTCCCTGTCATGGTGCATCACTCCCTGTCATGGTGCATCACTCCCTGCCATGGTGCATCACTCACTGTCATGGTGCATCACTCCCTGCCATCGTGCATCACTCCCTGTCATGGTGCATCACTTCCTGTCATGGTGCATCACTCCCTGTCGTGGTGCATCACTCCCTGTCATGGTGCATCACTCCATGTCATCGTGCACCACTCCCTGTCATGCTGCATCACTCCCTGTCATGGTGCATCACTCCCTGCCATGGTGCATCACTCCCTGTCATGGTGCATCACTCCCTGTCATGGTGCATCACTCCCTGTCATGGTGCATCACTCCCTGTCATGGTGCATCACTCCCTGTCATGGTGCATCACTCACTGTCATGGTGCATCACTCCCTGTCATGGTGCATCACTCCCTGTCATGGTGCATCACTCCCTGCCATGGTACATCACCCCCTGTCATGGTGCATCACTCCCTGTCATGGTGTATCAAGATGGCCCAACAAGAGGTGCAAAGAATATCAGATGTGATGTTGGTTGTCACCATCCAAACCTTCTTTAATACGCAAGTCCCAATATTGATTATATGCCTATGGACAGTTATACTCCCGAAGATCTCCACTGAATGGCATCATGGATGCCACCCTCTTCGTACCTGTCGTGAGGGGTTTCGGAAGGCACATGACAATGTCACCTCTCACAATCTTGGAGTTGTGTTTAATAGTTGATTTGGTTAAACGTTGTCATTTTTCTCGACTGTCTGTGGAATTCTACATCGTATGAAGTTTCTCCCTCGTCTGCTGATATTTCAGTAATTTGACCAACATAATAGACCCCCTTATTTGAAATAACAGGTGTCAGTTTCACGAGCACAAAGTCACCAATTTCTGGTTATTTCGCCGCTAGTTTTGATAATTCTAAGGAATCATCTCCGAACTCCTCTTTGAATCCCTTGCTCGAATCTTCATGGTAAGAAATGTACATGCCATTATGGTGGGACACCTTGAACCATGGTTCGACCTGCCCCACCTATGTAGGTTCAAGGTGCCCCATGCAGCACCGGAGACTTTATTCTGTTCTTGGTTCAAAATTGACTTCTCTGATACTATATGGAGTTGGTTGTGGAAAGAGCAGCATGCCAGAGCACACAAATTAACTTTCGAACCACGTGCGCTCGAAGTGAAAAGTGGGGTTAAGCAATTGGTTCGCTTTCTCTGTATGTCTGTCTACAAACGTCAGTTTATGGTCGAGGAACAACTTAATTTTAATTGAATGTGAAATTTTCAACACAAATCGGAACCTGAATCAGAAAACGAACCTGTAGTTTAGTAATTCTTTGACTGCTTTCATCCCAATCACACATACGCAGAGAGGAGTGAGATACTTTTTCTACTCTGTCTGCCAGTCTGGTAGTCAAACAAAATTGAAAATCATTCCAAACAGGAAACTTAGTGTTTTAGTGGCGTCCTAAAGTACACCAACAACAAGCACGAATAACTAATGTAACCTGTTAAATCAGGTGGTGTAAAAAACACTGCATTAACAGGGGTAAACTTCCAAAAATTGTCACAGGTCTACAAGAGCTCCACATCGTTATTGTTGTGGTTTGTTTGGGTTGATTTTTGAAATGTGCACCCATTGGTCAGACAGCTGCCGGACTCCACCCACATTTTTTGCTTGACTCCACCCACCATGGCACCTGGAAAAAAAATATGACCACCATCTTGGTTTTCTGGTGGGCCTAAGACATCAGGCCTGTCAGCCTCTGTCGATTATACACTGCCCGGGTTTGTTGCATCAGATTTCTATTGGCTTTGTTTGGGTTGTGTTGCTCACAATGAAGGCCCCCGGAAAACCTCATCGAAGTCGAATAACAATTATTAGCAAGGTCTAATCAAGCCTGTCGGCATGCATGTTACGTGGATCCCTAAAAATGGCGTTAAATAATTTTTGAACGAAATACCATATTGAGGTTAAACAATCCGTGAGTGACCGTTTGAGGTGGAGGGTAACACTGATTAGGGGTGTCGAATTAGTCCTTTAATAGCACATTAAATGTTTCCCAATCATACTGTTCATCTTATAAGAGTCCTTAATATGTGCGTTTCCCAATTGGCCCGTTACCGGATTTTGTCGCAGGCTGTGACCAAAATGTGGTAATTCTTGTTTTTTATTAAACCATTAAAATGTTTATTTTATTTCAATTTAATTATATACTTGAACACTGTAGAACACAAATCTCTTTTTTTTGCACTTTCAAAACCCTTCCGTACTACACCAACTACCTTTTCACGTCAAGTGTACAAAATACCTAAAACAGACAAAACTATGCCCCACTAAATATCCAAAATTCAGTGGTGGAATAGATAGGAGCATCCACTCTTAGTGTAGCAGCATAGCAAACCTGTTGTGCATTTTGTGATACAAGCACCAAATTTGGCACAAATGTACATTAATATGTTGCGAACATTTTCAGATATTGGGCCACTTGAAATTCCGTAATTTTTTTTTTCAAATTTTTTCAAATTTCGTAATTTCAAATTTTTCGGGTGACACCGTCACAATTTCGGTCTTCGAGGCCGGCCGATATAGTGGGGCGGCTTAGCCCAAATATTCAAAAGAATTGTGCATTTTGTGATACAAGCACCAAATTTGGCACAAATGTACATTAATATGTTGCGAACATTGTGTGGTCAGCAATGAAGACGAGAGTCTGAATTACATGTATGCAAAAGACCTTGTGAACCAGTGAAGCAAATACACGGGTAAGCATGAATTAAATCTAGGGCATGATATAATTTCCATGATGTTTACCTCTACACTCAATGGTGGAAGGAGGTAATGTTTTGATCCCAGCTTGTCTGTATGTCTGTTTGTCTGTTAGTCCACAAAATTCCAGACAAAGCTTGTAGTAGTGGTAGTTGTAGTGGTAGTGGTGATAACAGAAATTGTTATATAGAACTGAACTTATATTATTATTATATGCAGAAAATAACTTCATTTCTATATGCCCTGCAGTGGACAGGTTAATTGGTTTATGCACTGAAGGGGTCACCCTGGTGTGCACTGCTGTGTTCTGCCTCACTGAGTTGTTCAGGTATGATGTACTCAGCACAAGCTTCCGGTCGGCCCGGAGGTGGGGGTGCGGGGCCTGTCACGGAACGTCAAAACAAACGGCCTGCCGGGGCCGCCCAAAAGTCGGGCGTGAGGGGCGCGTCCACTAATGGAACGCCTCTCGCTTCCCAGATCGAGGGCCACGTGGTCAGGAGAACCTCGTCCCTTCCGGTCACACTTTGCCTATCGGCCGGCCTCGAAGACCGAAATTGTGACGGTGTCACCCGAAAAATTTGAAATTACGAAATTTGAAAAAATTTGAAAAAAAAAATTACGGAATTTCAAGTGGCCCAATATCTGAAAATGTTCGCAACATATTAATGTACATTTGTGCCAAATTTGGTGCTTGTATCACAAAATGCACAATTCTTTTGAATATTTGGGCTAAGCCGCCCCACTATCTGAGTCTGGGAGGTTGGCGGTTCAAACCCCGGCCCAGTTATACCAAAGACAAAAAATGGTATGTCTTGCTTCCTTGCATGTCTTTCAACATTTAAAAGGTTAAGAGCATGGACAATCCCCATCAGTTGGCATCCATGGGAAGGAGGAAATTCCTCCTTTGGAAATGCCCCACTCAGCGAAGTGAGAAATGTTGCGGCATTGTTGTGATGTCGCTGGTACCCAAAGTGCCCCGGGAAGTGATCGTGCTTCCCCCAAGCTCAGTGGCTGCGTTTGTCTTATTTAACAGTCTTGTCTTGTGTTGTGTATTATATGTTCATTTGTATGTCCATGTGTGCATGTAATGAACCTTAGATCATGGAGAAAAAAAATAGGCAAAAGTATCCAAAGGCAAAAAGCGCGAAACAAACTATTATTATTAGCTCACCTGGAACGAAGTTCAAGGGAGCTTATGCGATGGCGGCGCGTCGTCCATCTGTCAGGCCGTCCGTCCATCCGTAAACACTTGAAACTTCTCCGAAACCGCTGATGGGATTGCGACCAAATTTGACACAAATAATATTTGTTGTATTGTGACTACAGTTTGTTCACGGTAAAAAAAAAAAATCAGGGTCTATGGGGGTCTCCCGGGGGTCAAAGTGGATCAAGGTTTGACCCTCCAAAATAAGAATTAGATTTTTTTTTCTCTGAAACTACAATTTGATCAGAATATACACGTGCAATTCTGATGGAACTTGACCACAACCGTAATCACCCGTGTTGTGCCATAGTTTGTTCACAGCATTAAAAAAAACAATCGGGCCGTGACGAGGTCTTCTGGGGGGTTGCCCTCCAAAATAGGTATTTGCTCTTTTCTCTAAAACTACATGTACAATTTCAATGAAACTTCACCACAACCTTCATCAGTATACTGTTTATTCTACGACATGAGTGCTAGGGGTATTGCCCCTATGTTTATGATTAAAAAGACATTTCAGCATCTTTAACGAGTCAAAAAGAAAAAAGAAAAAAGAAAAAAAAAGAATAAGAGTGAGAAACCTGAAGAGGGAGAATGTTGGGTGGTCCTAATTTTGACATCATGTATATAAAATGAACATCAAAATAAACGTATCACTTGCATTTCTTGAAATGTGCAGCTTGACAAACACGTTTCTTCAATTGTAATGGCTGATTGTGTAACGGGAACTTCACTTCAATCACCTGGTTGATCAACAATGGCATGCTTGAGTGGTTCTGTATGGGGATCTTTCCCATTAAATAATGACCCTCATAATGAAATCCTTCAGTTCTCGTGGTTAGACATTCATTCACTGCTGTCTATAGTCACTCTAGACTAGAGGCTTCTGACACGGAAAACAACAAGAAAATTCAGATGCCACGCCTGACATCTGAACAACGTTTAAGGGCAATTGGGATGCTTGAGGCTGGTGTAAGCCAGCGAACAATTGCCCAACGTCTTGGTTGCCCACAGCCTGCAATTTCCAACCTGGCCAGGCGTTATGGTGAAACTGGAACTGTGAATGATGGTCCACGAAGAGGAAGACCATGGGTAACCACCCCAAACCAAGACCGCTGGATTGTGCTGCAGCATCTTCGTGATCGTTTCCGCCCTGTCATGCAAACAGCAAACAGCTGCAATGATAAAAGGTTGCCACAACAACCGCATCAGTGTCTCTACTGTACGGAGGCGCTTGAGAAGTCGGGGCTTGGTGGCACGTCCTTGAAGAGGTCCAGTGTTGAACGCAGTGTATCAGCGGAGCAGACTAAGGTGGTGTCTGCAGCATTGCCGCTGGACACAGCAACAGTGGAGTGCAGTCTTGTTCAGCGATGAGTCCAGATTTTGCCTCCATGCTGCTGATGGGCGTCAACGGGTATGGCGCAGAGGTGGGGAAAGGTATGCATCATGCTGTATTCGCCAGATCAATCGTTGGGGAGGGCCCAGTGTGATGGTATGGGCCGGCATTTCCACCCGTTTCAGGACACCTCTGGTCGTCATCGAAGGCAATCTCACTAGTCAGCGTTATGTCAATGAAGTTTTGAGACCTCAACTGCTTCCATTTCTCCAGGCTCATCCTGACATCGCAGTTTTCCAACAGGACAACGCTCGACTCCATGCTGCTCGCCTGACCACCAACATCCTCCAGGAACAGGGTGTTGAAGTGATGCCTTGGATGCTTTATTCCCCTGACCTCAATCCCATTGAATATTTATGGGATGAGCATGGTCGACGTCTTGCATTGAGGAGATCAATGGCTGTCAATCGGCAAATGCTCATTCAAAGCTTGCAAGAGGAGTGGGATAGACTTCCCTCGGACTGCATCAGATGCCTGGTACAGAGCATGCGTCCGAGGTGTACAGCCTGCATCACAGATCAGGGAGGACACACACGATATCGAGGACTGCTGTCATTCTGTCCTTGACTGTTAGGAGTGTTGTGTCCATTCCTGTGTCATTTTGATTTGACTGTATTCATGTGCGTGCCTTTGTGTTGCAGCGCTGTGACTTTTGTTGCGCAACCCCTTGTGATGTTTATGCTTCTTGTTTATTTGTGATTGAGGCAACCTCTTGTTTATTGACATGTGTTTAGTAAAGATAGCTGAACTTTACCTGTGTTCAAATATTTTTCATTTTTCCGTGGAGGATTTCAATGAGTGTCCTTCTAAAGATTTGATAAGTTTATTTTGATGTTGAGTATAAATATATATCTACCATATAAAACACCGTGTGTGTGTGTGTGTGTGTGTGTGTGTGTGTGTGTGTGTGTGTGTGTGTGTGTGTGTGTGTGTGTGTGTGTGTGTGTGTGTGTGTGTCTGTCCCCCTTCATAAGGATAGGTTTTAAAGGCTTTGAGTAGTGCTTTAGGAGGGATTTGAGTGCGGGGATTTATGGACAATCTTTGAACACGACTGTGTGTCCACCGGTTAAAATACCAAAAAAACTCTGAGGACCAAAAAGACTGAAAAGACGCTGAAGACCCAATGGACCCCAAAAGACACTGAAGACCCAAAAGACCCCGAGGATTCAAAATACCCTGAGGATCAAAAAGACCTAAACTACCCCAAGGACCCAAATGACAAGGAGGACTCAAAAAACCCCAAGGACTCAGAAGACCCCCAAGGACTCTGAAGATCCAAAATACCCTGAAGACCCAAAAGACCGAAAAGACCCAATGGACCACAAACACCCAAAATACCCCAAAGACCCAAAAGACCCTGAAGACCCAAAATACCCTGAAGACTGTTGAAGACCCAAAAGACCCTGAATACACAAAATACCCTGAAGACTGTGAAAGACCCAAAAGACCATGAAGACCCAAAATACCCCAAAGACCCAAAATTCCCCAAAGACCCAAATGACTGAAAAGACCCAATGGACCCCAAATACCCTAATATGGTAAGACCCCAAGACCAAAAAGACCCGAAGACCCAAAAGACTCTGAGGACCCAAAATACCCCAAGGATCCAAAATACCCCAAGGATCCAGAAGACCCAATGGACCCACAAACACCCAAAATACCCAAATACCCAAAATACCATGTAGACTGTTAAAGACACAAAATACCCTGAAGATCCAGAAGACCCCAATGACCTGGAAGACCCCAAGGACTCTGAATACCCAAAATACCCTGAAGACCCAAAATACCCCAAAGACCCAGAAGACCCCAAACTCCCAAAAGACAGAAAAGTCAGTGTAGACCCAATGGACCCCAAACACCCAAAATACTCTGAAGACCAAAAATACCCAAATGACGCTGAAGACCCAAAATACCCAGAAGACTCTTAAATACACAAAATACTCTTAAATACACAAAAGACCACACAAACCCAAAAGATACTGAAGACCCCAAATTCCAAAAAGACCTATAAAGACTCTGAAGACCCAAAATACTGAAAAGACCAAGACCCTGAAAGGCCCAAAAGACCCAAAATACACCAAATACCCTTGAAGACCACAAAGATGCAAAAGACCACAGGACACTTAAAGACCCAAAATACACGAAGACCCAAAATACCCCAAATATGCTTAAATCTCCAGAAGACACAAAACACCCCAAAGACCCAAATACCCCAAAGACCCCAAGGCCCTTAAAGACCCAAAAGACAACAAAAACCCAAAATACCCTGAAGATCCAAAGATCCTAAGGACTCTTAAATACCCAGAACACCCAAAAAACCCTGAAGACTAAAAATACCCCAAAAACCTAAAAGACCCAGAAGACCCTTAAATACCTCAAGGACCAAAAATATCCCAAAGACCCTTAAATACCCCAAGACCCTTAAAGACCCCAAAGACACAAAATACACCAAATACCCTTAAATACCACAAAGACACAAAAGACCCCAAGACCCTTAAATACCCAAAAGACACGAAGACCCAAAAGACCCCAAATACCCTTAAATATCCAGAAGACCCAAAAGACCCCAAAGACCCAAAATACCCCAAAACCCCAAGACCCTTCAAGATCCAAAAGACAGCAATACCCAAAAGACCCTGAAGATCCAAAGACCCTTAAATACCCAGAAGACCCAAAAGACCCTGAAGACTAAAAATACCCCGAAGACCCAAAAGATCCAGAAGACCCTTAAATACCTCAAGGACCCAAAATACCCCAAAGACCCTTAAAGACCCAGAAGACCGAAAATACTCTGAAGACCCAAAAGACCCCAAAGACTAAAAATACCACCAAAGACTCAAAATACATCAAAGACCCAAAATAGCGAAAATACCACAAAGACCCCAGAGACCCAAAATATCCAAAATACCCTTAATGACCCAAAAACACCCCAAAGACCAAAAAAAAAATCGAAAAGACCCAGAAGACCAAAAAGTCCCTGAAAACCCAAAATACCCTAAAGAACCTTAATGACCACACAGAACCAAACTATCCAAAACACCAAAAATACCCCAAAGACCCTTAAAGACCCACTGGAACCCAAAGACCCAAATTACTCCAAAGACCCAAAATACCTGAAAGACCAAGATGACCGAAAAAAGCAGAGGACCCCAAAGATGCAGAGCACCAAAAAGACTCAAATGACCCAAAAGACCCCGAGGACCCAAGTGACCCATAAGATCCCAAGGATGCAAAAGAGCTTGAGCACCTAAAAGACTCAAATGAATCAGATGACCGAAAAGACCAAGAGGAATCTGAAGAGTCTGAAGGACTAATTTGGGTCTTTGGGTTCCACTGCGTCCTCGGGGTCTTTTTGGTGTTTTGGATTGTTTGGTTCTGTGGGGTCGTGAAGGGTCTTCATGGTATTTTGGGTTTTCAGGGACTTTTTGTTCTTCTGGGTCTTTTTTTTTTTTTTTGTGGTCTTTGGGGTGTTTTGGGTCTTGAAGGTATTTGGGATATTTTGGGTCTCTGGGCTCTTCTTGATCTTTTGGGTCTTTGATGTATTATTATTATTATATTTTTTGTGTGTACAAGATCGAGGCTCGTGTAAGAGCGAACACGAATCGCATAAAAACATACTGACACATAAAACGTAAGATAAAGGGAGCGGGAGACAAGATGGGGAGAGAGAGGGAAGCACACAACTACAACAGCAGAGAACAGGGACATCGGGAGATCAGTGGAAGGGAGAGGGCTTGTGCGTGGGGGAATGGGAAGGGGGGGGGTAGGAGGGGGAGATAACACATGGACACTGCTAGGACTTCCAGGAAAGAAGTCGATATTTCAAAAAAGTGGATTGAGGTGATTTAGCAGGGGTAGAAAAGATCAAGGTTTTGGATGGGGGAAGATAAGAGATGGTGGTGAACAGCTGTTTTAAAGACCCGGAGGGAGGAGTGGGATTGAAGAGAGTGGGGGAGTTTGTTCCAGAGGCGGGAGAAAAGAGGAATAAAGAGTGAAGGTGAGCAGAGAGTCTTGATTTTGGCAGTTTCAACATAAGAGGGTTGCTGGCAGATCTTGGGCGACCTGTAGGAATATTTGGGGGACAGAGCACAGACTGAGCTGGGGGAGGTAGGCCAGAGAGGACTCGGTAGCAGACAGAAAGACCACCAACCTGCCTGCGGTGAGTGAGTGAAAGTCCCTCGGAGTTAGCTTCATCGCGGGAGATTCCAATGATTCTGAAAGTTTTGGTTTCAACAGCGGGAAGCCGAGGAAGGTGTGAGGCAGGAGCACCAGCCCAGAGGGGAGAACAGTATTCCATTGACCTGCGGAAGAAAGCCTTGTATGTGGTGAGGAGCTCAGGTGTGCCAAGGAAGGACTTCGCACGACGGAGGATGCCCAGTCTGCGACTGGCTTTGGAGGCCAGCTTGGAAATGTGGTTTTCCAAAGAAAGATCATGGCAGATAGTGAGACCCAAAGCTTGAGTGACAGAATTTCTTGGAGAGGATTGTTCAGAAAGTAGATGGGAGGGTTGACCAGTCGGTCTTTTAGGAGAGACATAGTGAGAGTGTGAGATTTGTAAGGATTGAAAGACATGTTCCACTTGTTTGACCAGTCTGTGATTTTGTCCAGTCCTGCAGAGAGTGAAGGTGGCTGCAGACTGCCGATCTGAGGGATGAGGTATGGAGCAGCAGAGAGTGGAGTCATCAACAAAGAGATAGAGAGGATTTTCCAGAGAGTCGGAGAGATCATTGATGAAGACCAGAAAAAGCACAGGGCCCAGAACATTGCCTTGGGTGATTCCAGCCTGAACAGGAAGGGGAGATGAGAGAAACCCATTCAGGGCCACACGTTGACTATGACCAGAGAGGAAGTCCGCAAGCCATGCGCAGAGATTTCCATGGATATCATAGGAGGAGAGTTTGCTGAGCAGAGCGGGATGCCAGCCCGTGTCGAAGGCACGTGATATGTAAAGGGAGACAGCTCTAATTTCCTGGTTGACTTTGAGGACCTCCATCCATTGTTAAGACAGCAGAAGCAGCATGTCCAGAGAAGAGTGACCTGGTCTCAAACCAAATTGATGATCAGAGATCAAGCCATTTGGAGAAGACGAAGGATTCGATATCCGAAGCATTGATGGATTCCATGACTTTGCCCAGTCTTTGCCCAACATCCCAGATAATTGGGAGCATGCTGATTGGTCTGTATTTGCAAGGATCTGTTTCGGCACCTTTTTTGTGTAAAGCGGAAATGTTGGCTGATTTCCAAGCTGATGGCAGATGACCTTGAGCAAAAGAGAGGGTGAAGAGAACAGAGAGAGGGAGTGAAAGAGCGGCAGAACATGATTTTAGGACCTGTGGGCTGATTCCGTCTGATCCAGTTGCAGAATCAGAGTCGAGGATTGACAGAAACTTCTCCACCTTTTCAGGAGAGAAGGATACAAAGTCCACGAGCAGCTGGATACGACTGGGTGTGGTGGGTGCAGAGAGAAACGGGTTTGGGACACAAGATTTTGAGGCCAACACAGAGTTGAGGCATTCAGCTTTTTCACCGGCGGAGTCAGCTGTGTCGTCGTTTGAGGTAAGGGAGAGGATGGAGGGGGAACAAACACCGGAAACAGATTTGACCAGATGCCACCAGGATTTGTAAGAGGGAGACAGATTTGAGAGTTCAGTCTTGAGAGTGGAGACATATTGTTTCCTGGCTCTCCTGAGGGTGGACACACACTTGCTCCGGGCTTTGTGAAAGGAAATGAGATTGCCTCCCATTGTATTTTCCTTCCAGGAGGCGAAGGCAAGTTGTTTCAGGGCAACTGCCTCACCACAAGATTCTGTATACCATGGACGGGAGGAAGGGTATGACAACTGAAGATGAGATGGGATAAATCTGTGCATGAGAGAGAGCAGTTTACTTTGGAAGAATTCCCAGGATGAGTTCATGTCAGAGGCGGTAGAGATGGGAGACCAGTTCAGATGATTGATGGCTGCTTGAACCATGCCAGTTGGCCTGAGTGAAATGCCAGACTCGTCACCGCTGAGGAGCCTCTCTGAGAATGGCCAGAGAGATGTCCCCTTTCACAAGCATATGGTCAGATGAACCAATTGGAGCAGAAGAAGAGCAGCAGACATTTTCAGGGAAGTTTGTCATAACCAAGTCTAGAAGAGAAGATGCTCCGTTGACTGAGATCCGGGTCGGGAAATTGACAGACTGTGTCAGTCCCAGTTGGTCGCAGAAGTCCTTTGCTGAGGAGCCGTGGCTGGTGAGAATGGTGCTATTACGTACTGCTCCCCAAACCCCGGTCATGGTGTACCTCCGAGCCCCGAAAGGAGTCATGGCAGAAATATGTGTTATTCTGTGTGTCAAAGACCAATGGTGAAACCACACCAATTGTTACCAAAAAACAAGTATTGTATTCAGGTCAAACAAGAATAACAGCACAAGAACAATATTAATCAATTATACAACCAATGTTATATCATTCCTATGATGGTACCATCAGTTTCGTACAATATAACTCACTGTGCTCCAAGTGAGCGAAAAGAACATTCCCAAAGTCTCTGTCCCAGCATCAAGCCAAAGTCGATCCACGCTCCAGTGATCGTCAGAACGATGTCGTATCGAGACCAGAATCCCGTTCGGTTGACAGTCACGCTGCCAAAGATGCGCAAAGGTGCCCTCAAGAGGTGACTGGGAAATCACACCTTCGTGTATGAACGTTCAACGGCTCCCAAACGGTGAACCGCAAATTCCCACTCAAAATCCACATTACACACGCAAACCAGGTTGACGACTGGGTGCGGTGAAATGGCTGAAGCGAGGTGAAAAGCCTGGAGCGATGCGAAATCGGGAGCGAGGCAAAATGGCCGACGGGCCCGTACTGAAGGCGTACCTGCACTTCAACAACGATTCTCTTCGGAATCCACTGCAAAACCTGTCACGCAGGTTTATCTGTCACAGCAATAACCACTCTGTCACAGGAATCCCTTTCCCAGGAAACCCAAAGTTTGCTCGTGACCCCCGTTCGCCAGCGTTTGCTCCCCACCTCAACTCGGCTTCTTCTCGACCTCACTTGCTCCGCTTCTTCTTCCTCCTCTTCTTCATCCGGTTTTCTCTCGATCCGGTTTCCGGTTTCTTTTAAAACATTAATTTTTTACCTTTTGCAAACAGTTATCTCCATTTCACTGAAACGATAACAATAACAGTACATGGAACAAAAAATGCTTACAGTGGATGAAAACCACAACGACGGAAGTGACGAATCCGTAACAGTACCCACACCCAGCCAGCTGGCATGATGACAGTTGAAATCACCACATATGAGGAAGAGAGAGTTGGGATGAGTAGATAGAAGTTGGTCCATGTTATCAGACAGCGAGATGTAGATGGAGTCATCACTGTTTGGTGGACGGTGCAGAACACATATGAACAAAAGGTGGGAGTGAAGGGGAAGCCATAAGCAGAGGTACTCCTGGGGGTGAGGTGGAGAGAGGGCAGTGCATGGAGAGTGAGGAAGAGAGTTTTTGATAAAGATAGCAACCCCACCTCCAGGGCGAGGCTCAGGTCTATCATACCAGAGGAGGGAGTAACCAAGGAGAGATATTAAGGAATCAGAGACATCTTGAAGGAGGAAAGTTTCTTTTAAGCAGATCAAGTCTGGTTTGTCAGAAGCAACCTGTATGGAGAGATCAATCAGGTTTGAGTGAAGGCCCCGGATGTTTGAGGTCCATAACGTTAAGGAAGAGGAAGGGGGAGCATCGGATACAGGACAGGGGAGGGGTAGGGTAAGATGAGGAAGAGTAGGAGGAGGTAGGGAGAGCTGTTGATAGTGTGTCAGAGATTTCAGAAGAGCTAGGAGAGAGGGAAGGATGTGGAGGACAAAAAGGTTTGATGGTGATTGGGTGAGGCACAGTGAGGTGTTGTTTGAGGGGGGGCAGAGCGAGGTAGAAGGTTGGAGGAGATGGAGGTGAGAGTTGGAAGGGAGAGGCAGTGGGGAGGACGTATTGAGGAGGAGGGGTGAGAGGGGAGAATTGGAGAAAAATTTTTGAAGGGGAGGGGGAGGTGGAAGTTTTGAAGGGGAGGGGTGAGGGCGGAATTTAGGAGGGGTGGGGTGAGAGGGGAGTTTGGGGGGGAGGGGTAAGGGGGGAGTTTAGGAGGGGATGGGCAAGGGGGTGTTTAGGAGGGGAGGGGTGGGGGGTAGTTTCGGGGGGGAGGGGAAAGGGAGGACATTTGAAAAGGATGGGTGTGGGGGGAGTTTAGGAGGGGAGGGGTGTGATTGGATTTTAGAAAGTGTTGGATGATTCATGGAAAACAAACATTTATTGCAAAATGAGTGACTTTGTGATTTTCGAGTCAGAGATACGTTTGAAAACGTTGGTGAAGGGGTGGAATGCAGGTGAGTTTAGGGAATGTAGGAAGGAGGAACTGTGAGAGATTGAATTTTTTATTTGAAATGAAGAGATTTGGTGAGCAAATCGCAAACAACCTTTTAACGAAGAAGAAGAAAAGTGTGTTATAATATACAACAGAATACAACACTTCAGGGGAAAGTTTGAACATTTTAAAACTAAACCGTGAAAACTATCTAGGGAAATTCCCTAAATGAGGGCATGAAGGAATCCTAAGGGGGATTCATGATTCCAGCACAGGTTCAGAAGCAGTACAGTGGGATTTGTCATCCAGGAGAGCAGAGAACGAAGGAACAGGGAGGTGTATAATCAAATATGTTAGTACGGGAGGAGATGCCTACTTATTATATTCTTCATTAATATGTTTTTTTTAAGGTTAGGTGAAAGTTGATCAGAGGAAGAAGGAGAAAGTTGAAGGAGTATGGCGAAAAATAGAATTGAAAGGTGTCTTTTGGCTGGAGAGGATTGAGTTATGAAGGAAGGAGAGGGGGGGGGGGGGACGGTTGGGGTGAAACACGTGGTCAAAGAACGAACTAACACGAACAAAAGGAATTTTTGGGGGGGAGTTTTTTTTTTTTTTTGTCTTTATGAGTCTTTGGGGAATTTTGGGGTCTTCAGTGTCTTTTGGGGTTTGGTGGTCCTTTGGATATTTAAGAGTCTTTGGTGTATTTTGGGTATTTTGGGTCTTTAACAGTCTACAGGGTATTTTGGGTTTTTGGCTATTTTGTGTGTTTGGGGTCCATTGGGTCTTCAGGGTCTTTTCAGTCTTTTGGGTCTTTGGTGTCTTCATGGTATATTGGGTCTTTAACAGTCTTTTGGGTCTTCAGGATATTCGGTGTATTTTGGGTGTTTGGTGTCCATTGGGTCTTCAGGGTATTCGGTGTATTGTGGGTGTTTGGGGTCCATTGGGTATTCAGGGTATTTTGGGTCTTCGGGGTATTTTGGATCTTCAGAGTTCTTGGGGGTCTTCCGAGTCCGTGGAGACTTTTGGGTCCTCTTTGTCATTTGGGTCCTTGGGATTGTTTGGGTCTTTTGGATCCTTGTTTTTTTTTGGGGTCTTTGGGGTCCATTTGGTCTTCAGGCTCTTTTGGGTCTTTAAGGGTCTTTGGTGTATATTGGGTCTTCTGGATATTTAAGGGTCTTGGGGGTCTTTTGGGGTATTTTGGCTCTTCTGGATATTTAAGCGTCTTCAGGGTATTTTGGGTCTTCATGGTCTTTTGGGTCTTTGAGGGTCTTGGGATCTTTTGCATCTTTGTGGTATTTTGGGTCTTTAAGGGTATTTTTTGTATTTTGGGTCTTTGAGGTATTTTGAGTCTTTCAGGGTCTTGGGGTCTTTTCAGTCTTTTGGGTTGTCGGGGTCTTTATGAGTCTTTGGGGAATTTTGGGGTCTTCAGTGTCTTTTGGGGTTTGGTGGTCCTTTGGATATTTAAGAGTCTTTGGTGTATTTTGGGTATTTTTGGTCTTCAACAGTCCACAGGGTATTTTGGGTTTTTGGCTATTTTGTGTGTTTGGGGTCCATTGGGTCTTCAGGGTCTTTTCAGTCTTTTGGGTCTTTGGTGTCTTCATGGTATATTGGGTCTTTAACAGTCTTTTGGTTCTTCAGGGTATTCGGTGTATTTTGGGTGTTTGGTGTCCATTGGGTCTTCAGGGTATTCGGTGTATTTTGGGTGTTTGGGGTCCATTGGGTATTCAGGGTATTTTGGGTCTTCAGGGTATTTTGGATCTTCAGAGTGCTTGGGGGTCTTCCGAGTCCGTGGAGACTTTTGGGTCCTCTTTGTCATTTAGGTCCTTGGGATTGTTTGGGTCTTTTGGATCCTTGGGGTTTTTTGGGTCTTTGGGGTCCATATGGTCTTCAGGCTCTTTTGGGTCTTTGGTGTATATTGGGTCTTCTGGATATTTAAGGGTCTTGGGGGTCTTTTGGGGTATTTTGGCTCTTCTGGATATTTAAGGGTCTTCAGGGTATTTTGGGTCTTCGTGGTCGTTTGGGTCTTTGAGGGTCTTGGGATCTTTTGCATCTTTGTGGTATTTTGGGTCTTTAAGGATATTTTTTGTATTTTGGGTCTTTGAGGTATTTTGAGTCTTTCAGGGTCTTGGGGTCTTTTCAGTCTTTTGGGTTGTAGGGGTCTTTATGGGTCTTTGGGGAATTTTGGGTCTTCATGGCCTTTTGGGTTTTTGTTGTATTTTCGGTCTTTAAGGATCTTGGTCTTTGGGGTATTTTGGGTCTTCTGGATATTTAAGGGTCTTTGGGGTCTTTTGGGTATTTGAGGGTCTTGGGGTCTTTTGCATCTTTGTGGTATTTTTGGGTCTTTAAGGGTATTTGGTGTATACTAGGAGAAAGGCATATACAGTCACGTGAAAAAGTAAGTACACCCCATGTAAAGTTTTGACTTTTTCAACATATTTCAACATACACCTATTTGATCTTCATTTCAACAATATTGATAGATAAAGGTGATATAATATAACAAATATCATGAAACATTTACATTTTGTAGTCCATTGTATAATTTAAATAAACATAAATGCAAATTACGCATGTGGAAAAAGTAAGTACCCCTCTGTACGTCGACGGGCGTCGGGAGATCCGCAACAAATTGGTGTCTAGGAGTGGGATAATTGGACCTAGAGTGCGCTTCATGCACTCGAAATTATGAGCGCACGGAATTTAGTTTTAAAAGCAAATTAAATTCGTACGATAGCTGGCCAAGGTGGTCAAATGCTTGTGGGGGTAGTAGAGTAAGAATTAATGACCCAGGACCAACAGGGACAGTTGTTAGTGGAGGTAGTTGATGAGGGTGCGGCAGCAGGGGAAGAAAATGGTGGCGCCTCACAAGTGGCGGTGGAAGCCGGGCCCACTGTGCAAACCGGGCTTAACATCGAGCTACTCTTGGCTCAAATAAAAGCATCCCTGGAGGTGCAGAGGGCAGAGTCAATAAGTGGTGAGGAAAGGATGGAAAACAAAATGGATGCTCAAAGGGAAGAATCCAGGTGTGAAATGGAGAAGATGAGGGCAGCGTCAAAGAGGGATATAAAAAAAATGTGGGAGGACATGGGCGCTGGTTGAGCGGGAAGGTCGCGGTGGTACGCGACGAGGTGACCCGGTGTGGAGAACGTGTGGAGAGAGAGGTAAAGCGGAGCACAGCAAAGTTGACCGGGGCTATGGGAGTAGCGACACGGCGTGTAGAACAGCCGACGATCGTCAAATTGAAAAATAAAATTTTGAGGGCGCCAGTGAAGGCTGAGTTGGAAAAAGAAATTTTAGGGGCGCCGACGATCGTCGTGGTAGAAAAAAGACCTGGGGTTGAAGAGACAGAGAGTAAATCACGGGAGAAGGTGATGGAATCCGCGCAAAGTTCATGTTTGCACCATGATGCCGTGCTTGCTAACTCAATAAAAGGTTTGCAGGTGCTGGCGGAGAAGGAGGGCCCTCAGGTGAGTGAAAATGGCGCGAATGTGTTTGGTGCGAACGGGTGCTTGGCGCGCTTGGGAGAGAGGCGAGACCCAGGCGTTCGCAATGGGCCCATTGTGCGGTGTACGAGTGAGGGTGGTACGATTTGCGAAAGGCCCATTGTGCGGTATGAGAGGGCGTGCGTGGAGCGCGAGTGTGTTACGGAGTGTGTAACGGAAGCGCGTGCACAAGAGTGTGCGATGGCCGAGTGTGTGGAGGAAAGGTGTGCACCGGAGTGTGCAGAAGGAGAATGTGCACCGGAGTGTGCACTGACGGAGTGTGTGAAAGGTGCGTGTGCGCCTGGGTGGTGTGCACCGGAGGGTGCGATGGCAGAGTGTGTGGAGGAATGCACACCGGAGTGTGTGCGGGAAGAGTGTGCACTGGAGAGTGAGGAAGAATGCACACCGGAGAGTGTGTGGGAAGCGTGTGCACCGGAGTGTGAGCGAGAGTGCACACCTGAGTGTGTGAGGGGCGTGTGTGCGCCTGGAGAGTGTGCACCAGAGTGTGCGATAACGGGATGTGTGAGAGGTGCGTGGGCACCTGGGTGTGCGAGTGTGGAGTGGGTCGCGCGTGGTGAGGACGCGGCTCATGCATCGACACTGACTGGGGGGGTAGAGCTTAGCGGGACGAGTAGCGTACGCGAGCCCCCGGTGAGTTGTGTGCTGCAGGGACTGGAGGGGATTGGTGCTGCGTCGGTCTCACAAGGACCGGCGTGCACGATTCGTACCGGCCCCCGCACTGTATGGTTGGTGCCGTATTGCGGCAAGGGCGATCGGCCGGGTTCAAGGGGAGGTAGGAGCTTTCGGAGCCATGCACTCTGTCGGGTGCGGTGCTCCGACCGGGGCCGGCTGGGTCATCGTGCGTGGGACCGCGTGGC
Organism: Myxine glutinosa; assembly: GCF_964187855.1. Classification (NCBI taxonomy): domain Eukaryota; kingdom Metazoa; phylum Chordata; class Myxini; order Myxiniformes; family Myxinidae; genus Myxine; species Myxine glutinosa. Next base: position 262,806,594 of record NC_136261.1, on the reverse strand, counting down.
TCCATGCAGGGATGGAGCCCGGCACTTGGGCCCATCAATCCCTCCCACCTTGGATCGAAAATGCCGGACGGACACCCCATACAGGCGAACAACCACCCGCATGATTCGCTCGGCCCTTCGAGGCCGAGTAGTGACAAGATACCTCCACATGGAGGGGCTCATAGCGTAGTGGACTGGGGGAGTATTGTACCACACATGGGGGAATGGTAGTGCCACCATTCCTCACACGGGGGGGGGGGGGGGGGCATGAGCATTAGTTTAGGGGGATGGCAATGTTAGACCCATGGAGGGGCCAGCAATGGTTGCCTCCATTGGGCACCGAAGCTAGCTGAGGGAGGGCTAGGATAATTGTTAGGGATTTAGAAGACAGCAGGGACATGAGATTTAAGTAGTGACACTTGAACTATAGAGGGGACGTAGAGAGTTTTGGTGGTTGATAAAGAAAAGGGAGTGCATTGTGTAAAGGGGACGACGGGGAAGCACAAGTTTTAGGGGAAGTAGTTAGATAGATGATGCTGTGTGTGTGAGGAATTGTGTTGTAGAGATAAATGGAATTGTGTAATGGTGTGTGAGAAAAATGGTGTGCAAGACATTTGGTGTGTGGAAGTAATTGGTGTGGAATGAGTAGTGTGAAATGCATGGTGCGAAGGAGTGAATGGGGGTAAGTGGCACCCATTCACGAAAGCCCAGGGTGGGTAGTGTAAAGCCAGGTAGAGGGCATAGGTAAATTGTATTGATATTGACATCTGTGGTGCGGGTAGTAGAAAGGTAGTGTTTTGTAGGGTGCATGAGACTGCAGAATGGATGGGCATGTGGCTTAATTGGTGTGTATGGTTATTGGGGCACGCCGCCACTGGTAGTTTGTCGGCCAGGTGAGGCTGTTGGTAGGCTCTGGGAGCCGGATAGGTTAGTTGTGAGTGGGGCCCGAGGATCCCAGGAGAGGACCCGGGTTGCCCGATGCCAAGGTGGGCATAGAGGGGATACGCAGCCAGAGGAGGGCCTTCCCCGGTTAGGTTGTCGCAGGAGCAGGCAAGCTCGGGAGGCGGCTTCAGTGGCGGAGGTGCGCAGGTAGGTAGACCTGCTGGTAGGGCCACACGACCCAGCCCCGAAATTGTGCGAGGGCACAGACAGAAAATTTGCGGGAGTGAGACCCAAATTCGGAGGGCACCACAGTGTGGGCAATGGGAATTCGGGTTCCTAAAACCACATAGTTTAAAGAGGCCGATTGGCAGGGTACGACTCCGGGTAGTGTAAATGAGTAAATGTTAGTAGAGTAGTTAGGATATGAGAAATCCCTTCGCACCATCCACAGCCATTCACCGAGGAGGACGAGCTCCACACCGAGGCTCTGTAGACTGTTCGAGTGGGAAGACGCATCACAACGTAGATGAGACATTGTTGTGTTCCATCCCTTCTTTCCTGGGAGGGGTTTGGGGACGAATTTGGCATAGAGGGGGATATGGGAGACAAGACATAGAGATGGATTGTAAATACAAGGGGGGCTAGGGTAGTGTAGCCGACTGTGGGGGGTAATGATGGCTAGGGACGAGCTTGCTCTGCTCGCTCTACTGCGTCCCTCACACCGCAGCAGGCATGGTGGTGCCTGGTCACATTGTTTTTTGTGTGCCACTGTGTCTTTTCTGCTTGCTTGTTGTGCCTTGTCTTCACTCCCCACCCCAGGACCATTTTGGAGGCCGAAATGTGCAGCACCATCGACCAGTGCAGCATCCCTTCTGCACCTTGCTGCCATGTCCTTGTCACACCTGGGCAGCCGAACTGTGCAGCACCTTGCTGTCATGTCCTTTTGCTGCACCTTTGCTACATCTGTGCAGCCAACCTGTGCAGCACTTTGCTGCCAAAACACCTCTTGCTGCACCTTATCACATTCATGGACCACAAGCCTTGTGGCCTCTCACCTCTGCTGTGCAGCATCTTGCTGCAAAATCATCTTGCACCTTCGGACCACTTGTTTGAGTGGCACTGATGCCACACAGTTGGACCACGTGAGAGTGGCCTTGCCGGCCACTAAAAAGCATTGATTACTATCGTGTGCCAGGTATGAGGAAGATATGTAAGATTAGATGGCCCTGATGCTTCAATAGGCCTGTATGCCGGTCAGGGCCAGCCGGTTTTGTTAGCCGCACACAGAAGAAGCAAGATGCAAGCAGCAAGTGCCACATTTATGAGTGTGTTTTGTTTCTCCCCTCCAATTCTTTCTTCCTAAAGTAAAGGTCCTGGGTCATATAATTGTAAATAAAGTAAGTTCTGTGCTTGTAAATATAACAATGTGCCCACCGGCTCTGTGTGTAGTTTGAAATTCTGAAATTACTCGGGTAGTTGTGGGTGTGAAACTGTTAGATAGCTGCTCAACGCAATAGGGGGGGACATATTTAGTGCTAAAAATGTCACACACATGGGTCAGAGTAAATGCTAGGGGGAATTACACCTATGTGTCACATTTAAAAGTAATGTTAAATTTGCATGCCAGGCTCTACCGGTTGTTCCATTGGTGGGGTCGACTCGGGACGGGTCTGGTGAGAGAGGGGTGTAGTGTTGCGGTTTTGAGAATAAAGGATGACCCCCCCTCGTAGATAGTTGCACCACAACATGTAGCCTCGCTGTAGTTCAGTTATTTCTTAGTAAATGTAAGCGTAGTCTCCTTTCCTGTGTTAGTTTTGCATTGAGCAGGCCAGTGAGTAGGCCTCAATTGGGCTAGGATGCCATGTGCTCGGCCTGGAACAAGTCTGGCAAGGCCGAAGGGAGGAGCTGCAGGGGGAGTGGCCGGTAAGCAGTGAGCGCCAATCAGAGCTCGAGGGGAGTGGCTCACCACGGCCATGAGAGGAGGGGCATGGAACATTCGGGTAAGGCTGAGGCGGGGCCATAAAACCCTGCCCCGGCACCCCCACCTCAGAACGAATCGGGGAGAGTCAGAGCTCGAGTGAGAATCCACAGAATGCGTCGGAGTTGCCCAGCCCCTGAACGAGTTGGAGTGCTTGAATTGAATTGCTGGTTATAGACTCTCTGTACACGAATTCCCCGTGCCCTGTGCCCTGCGCTCTGCGGCTGTATTAATCGCGCTTGTGGAGACCATCCATTCTGGAGCCACCTACGCCGACAATCCTCCTACCTGGGCTTCCTGCATACGTGCCGTGACCACCAGAGGGCCATTCTGGGTGAGCTGTTCGGAGCGACCGACGGCAAGGCGCATTTGGCGCGCGAACTGTCCTTCCTTCTTTTTCCCCACGTGAGTGAGTGGGCCCTTTGTCTGGGAATTTGTTAAGACTGCTTAAGTGCCTGCTCTGTGTCTCTTCGCCTGTACATAGTAAATAAACCATGTTCTTCCTCTTATTTGATCGTTCCTGTCCTTTCACTCTTGGCTTAGCATCGCATGAATAAAACCGCTCGAATCAGGTTCAATAAAAGTAACGGCACGAGTCACGTGATACGCAAACTGCTCGGCGTACTCGATTAGCGTGGCTTGTGCGAGGACCAGTCCCCATTTCCGTGGCAGCGTGGGTACCAAAGGTACGTGCGGCGTCGACCCGATACTCTTTTCCACGCTCGCTGCGGGAGTGGTGATTTGGCCTCGTGGACACGAAGACCCGAGGGGGAAAAGGGGTTTAACCTCTGCCCCCCCCCCCTCTGTACGTCGACGGGCTTCGGGAGATCCGCAACAATATATTGTTGTGGTTGTGGGACAACACTAAAAAGTTATGGTAACCACCATACAGGTCCCTTAGAATAGTTATTTCATAGCAGACCATTATCTTAGTCCCTTCCCCTTATTTCGGGTTATTATGTCATGCGTTGAGGAAAGGTCCTCCACTTATAAGGGAAGCTACCAGGCATTGCACTGGGCTCCAAGGGACACCATGGTGTCCGGGTTCAGAAACCCACCAATGAGGGAGAAAGAGGTGGAGTTACAGGCTCCACCAATCGGGAGCCAGGAGACCTCCAAGATTTCCCCCCTCCCCCTTGGAGGGTGAACAAAGGGATTTTAAAAGTGATTGACTTTCTCTCTTTGGTGTGGAGGGCATCGCAGGCGGTCACGGTTTTTGCTTGCTTGTGGCCCGGGCTCTTGGTTCGTGGCATCACAGGCGGTCGCAGTTGTGCTGGCTCTTGCACATTGTGGACATTTTCCTCTCTTCCCAGTCTCACTCTCTCGCCCCAATGAGTACGTGGACATTAGTGTTCTTGGCTGGTCTCCCTCGCGCAGGCCTCTACACCTGCATTGTTACACACCGGGCCTGTCTGACTCTGCCTGGATTGTTGGCCTAGCACGTGTGCTCCACTCCTGGGGCCTGAGTGACTCTTACGTGCTGACGATCAAACTCACTCTGCCGGTCTGTGTTGGGATCGTCGTCATCCGATCGGGATTCCTCCGAGCACCGTAACAAATTGGTGACAGGAGTGAGATTCCCCTCTGGAGACCATAACATTTGATGTCTGGAGTGGGATATTGGAATTCCACTCCGGATACCGTAACAATATATATATATATATATATATATACATACATACATACACACACACACACACACACACACACACACACACACTCACTCACACACACACATAAGTAAGTGACCGTGCAATGCCGGAGTGAGCTATTCGATCCATATCACCATTCATAACAGAACAGAAAAGTATCAGTTGTGCAGCAATTTGATTGGCAAAGCAAAAACAAGATTGCAACTTTGTTGATTCTTCTATAAAACAAAATGAAATGTAGTTACTTAATTCATAAGTCCATCCATTTCCATAAACAGAAAACTATGCCTCAACTACTATGCACTTATTTACCTGTCCCAATTATTCCCACTTTCTTGTTCAGTTATTCAGGCAAGATTTTTAGGCCAAGTCTTTCACGACCCTGCTGGCCAGGCTTGACTTTCTGTTGAAGGTGAGAGGAATGTGGAATTTGTTTTGGGAGATGGCGATATCACTAATCTACGCTTCGCCAAAGAAACATTGCGAACTTTAATGTCCACCAGCGAATGCTAACAGCCAGGACACCAGGCTTAATGTGCATCCAAGGGAGGGCATACTTTGTGCCTAAGAATGGAACAACCTGCCTTATAAAACACCAATCTAACTATTATAATAAGTTTAGATGTGCTGTCTCAATCATCATCATCTTCATATGAAATTGTCACGTCTGGAGACCCAGCTAACACAGGCTCTCCACGCTGGAGGTCGAATTAAGACCTCCGTGAATGAGCAAAATGATGTTTGAATTAACGTGTTCTTTTAATAATTCAACAAATTACGATCCCCCAAGGATCATTCAAATAAAGGCCAAAACTGGCGATTGCTCATGCGCAAGAAGCCTGAAAGTCTTAAAGATTCCAATAATTAAAATTTTTATTTACAATGGCGGGAGGGGAGGGGGTGAGCGGGGAGGATAGAAAGGATGTTATCAATTACTGAACAGATCTGGCAGTCGACAGACACACATAGGAATGAAAGGGGAAAAGAAACGCTCACTTATATACAATGAAAATAAATAACCCCCGCTAATGGTGCCGACAATACTGCATTCAACCAGATACAAAGGGAGAGGCAAGGACTTGAGCAGGTACGATGGTCTTGAGCTGGTGTTGGTTCCAGCATGGAGGTGTGGTCATGCAGGTTCACATGGCACAGGGCAAAGTGCGGCTTAGGGCAGGAGACAAAAGGACAGCAATGAGGAGGAATAGCGATTGCATTTCTTCTCATGACGCCACTCAGGGAGTGATGAAAATAGAGAGGGGGAAGTGTCTTCTTCACCAAAATCAACGGTAATCTCATCTGGTGCATGCATGCGCAGAAACAGCCTTAAACACTTCTCGGACTGCTTTCATGAGCAGGGAGTTCCATCATGTTCTGGGCCATCCTGCTTATGGTGGTGGCGGAAGGGAGGAGGAGGGAGAGGGGGTGGCAGCCCCTCGTAAAGCATTCCAAACTACTCCAGGGCTCCGCAGCTCACTTTACCGCAGTGGCCTGCAATCTTTCGCCAAAAATCCGTGTTGTTGGTCATTGTCATGTGAGAAATACTTTTCATACTGCCTTTGTGTCCTCGTCCTCCAGCTGACCTAATCTGTACAGCAGGTTTTACATGATACACCCTTACTCTATCCTCTCTTTTGTTTACAATTGCTGCCCCTGTGAGTACACATATTACCACACGACTTACCCCTGCCAGATCCCTATAATGCAGGAATAATTCTACCCTACTCAGCCACACACTCTATACTATTCTTACCCCCATTCTAGCTATGCAACCCACCCCCCACCCCCTTCACCACCTTTCCACATAACAATATCATCCGTTGATGGAATGGCCTAAACATTTTGTTTGTTTCCATTCCTTAAAGTTAAATTCTTACGGACTGCATGTTTATCCAAAACTACGCATGTTTATTTTTAAAAGGAACAGCATCTCTCTCTACCTGGACTTCACTTGGCAAAGGTCATTGGTTAACTCAGTTTGTAGCTCATCCACCATAACAATTATTGCGAAGAGAACATCAGCTGCCATTTGCCTTCACTCATGAACCTGTGCAAGGACTCCTACCAAGTGCTACAGAGTGAAATAGTTTGTAATCAAGACTCACAATATAAGTAAAGTTGACCATATGCTGAAGTAGCACAATCGCTAACCCCACTACAGCTGTCCCAATGCTGTTGGTAATAATGCTACGAAATTGACTTCTAAGGGTTAAGAATGTATTATGTATAGCTTAGAATAGTCATCTCTCTTAGTGCATGTTTTAGTGTAAGAGAGAGGTAAAATGAACTGTAAAAGGAATATGCGTTGATAATAATCAGATAGAAAGCCTGTCATCTCCCCTCCCAATGTTTGTTTTTAAAATCCGCTTCTCCCTTAACCCTTCTGTAATGTTTTACCCTTTGTAAGTCGGCCTTTTATGTCCTTTTGGGAATCAGTGGCCTGGCGGGTCAGCTGGGGCACAGGTTCAGGCGTGCAGGTTGCGAAGTCTCAAACATTTGAGAGGGATCAAGGATATTTTAGGCGGGGCTTCAGCAAGAGTGGTTCCGAAACCACCAATGAATGCAGAGCAGGCAGGCATTGGCATTGTCACACACAGTGCAGGGTGTCACCTCACATTATAAAAAGGGTTGGGGGACAGTAAGCTAAGCTCATCTGGTCTGGGGTTCAGATGGGGAGAAAGCTCCCATAGAGGCAGCGCCTGTACCTCCCACCTGCCCCATTCATTCCTTGTCTGACCGAAAGCTCCTGCCCCAGCTCTATCGCCTGTTCGTGGAACCACATGCCCCACCCTGCCTGCCTGCCCCTGGCTGCTCCATTTCGGTGGTCGTCCTGTGGGACTAGCAGCACCCTCATGGGCTGTAATGGGAATTCCCTGTCCTGTCAATAGCTCTCTGGTCTTTCTACTGTGGAGTGTCAGGCTTTAAGTAGACAGTTAACTATCTTCCCTTTGTACAAATCCCATGGGTGCATATTTATTTTATTGGAAACTAGCGGAGCCTAACCATTGCTTTGCTGACGGACCTATTAGTCATCCTGTTTGCCAAAATTAATTTACCCATGCAAAGCATGCTTTAACCTCAGCAATTTCCGGGTACAAAAGTAAACTGTAATACCCTCAGCCACCAGGTGGCGCTACACGGTACACATTTACATAGATAATTTATGCCCCGTTCACCCCCTGCACCCTCGCATGAGGCAGCAGCCACATAGCCTATGTTACCCCCCACACAAAGTTGTATTTGTACCCCGAGTTTGGAGTTTGTAACTTAAAATATGTGGCCGTGCACAGAACACGTACAAACAAAGAGAAAGAGACAGAGAGAGATATTTACCTTTTATAGGTATAGATTTCCACCCCTTTGTTATCAAACATAATTTTGCTTATCTCATTTTCTTTCCTCGATTAACTTTTTTAGGTTTCTCTTTTGTATATTTTATGGTCAATCATATCCGAAATCGCTTCCATATGTTGGATTAGAAGTCCCTCTTGATCATTCTCTTCCATTAATCTGTTAACGATTTGCCAAACTTCTTTCAGTTTTTGCTTTTTAAAAGTATTGATCTTAATTTTAATGCAGTTAAGTAATCTATGATTATTTGATTTGTTAAGATCTAACCACTCATCTATGATGTATTGGAGTGTGTCAGTAACTAGAAGTTTACATGCATAATGATCTACAGTAAAACACCGACATTCGCGGATTCGATATCCGCGGACACCGCGTATTAGCAGTTCATAAAATGTGACCTGCTTATACATTTAAATGGGCGTGACACCTAATTAAATCCACTCTTCCACTGGGCGAGATGTCTTCTCGCACCTCCATTTTGGTTCCCAAGTGTGGAGAGAAGTCCAACAAGTGCGGAGTGAAGATCGGCCATGGTCATTCCAATTGGGCTAAGTATGTGTATAAGAGCACACAGGCCCTTGATCCGGCCTGGGATGTCTGGACCAATTGGCCGGCATTGATCCCCGTAACAATATATTGAAGCCTTTCAGTTTGAAAGGTACATTTGTTTCTCGCATCGTCTAGGTAAATATACATTTGAAAGATATATTTGTTGACAAAAGGAGGAACTGCTGAATTATGCTCAATGTCACCTTTCCCAAAAAGGTGAGGTTTCAAAGCTTTCACCCACATTATATACTGTAGTTGTTTTCACTCTTCTTATTCTTTTTTTCTCTATATTATTATTTTGTTGTTTTCGGCCTAAAGATTTCTTAATATCCCTTTTGATGGGCTTCTAAGGCTCGTGGACAAGCTGATACACAAATAGAAAAGAAAATAAACTACATGGAAAAGGAACAAAAAAACATCTAATCCTCTTCATACTTGAGCATTCATGTTTCAGTGAAGGCCAAAGATACATTTTGCACAGGCCTTTCTTATCCCCAGTTTATGATAATCAGCACAACATATGGACACAAAAACCAGGTCCATTGCTTTTTTAGACAGAATAGCTCTTCTGAAGGAACTTCTAAAGATGTCATATCTATAGAAGGGCCAAAAATACATTTACCATTTAATATGAAACAGGCAGGATGCAATCAGGATGGAGCTGGAACACATTGTGTGCAGGAATTAAAAGGGAGGGGACTTGGGGAGGGGAAACTTCGTGTTTATACTAAACAAGGGCCAATTATAATTAACTACGAACCGGGCTGGATGCTTTAAACTATGATTGAATGGAATTAGATAGGTACCTCAAAGCATTGGGGATAGAGGGGTACATGCACAATTGCAGGAATGCTTGGGCTTAGGTATGGATGGTTGGTGGTATCCATGTGTAGTGATTGTGATGTATGTGAGTGGGTCTCATCAAAAGAGAATGTGCTGCTGGTATCTGTTAATTCCGCACCCTACAACCGTCTTAATCAAACTCTCCTTCCCCCCAAAATAAAATAATAAATTAAGTAGAAAGACCACCCTGGTGATGTCCCTGTGCTTGCCCAACTGTTTTACTACCCATGGCCACTACCCACTCCCCCCCCCCCCCCACCCCTCTCCCCAAGTCATCAGTAAAAATAAGTAGATAATCTGATAGAATGATTTGATGTGCTGTATATGTATATACAATTATAAATATAGTGGCCTGTAAAGGTATTCACCACTACTGATAATGCCACATTTAGTATGATTACGAATTATGTAGAAACAATTTTTCCTAATGAACTTTTTTATTCACAACCAAATAGATTAAACTAAACACTTATAGTTGAAGGTTGAAGAATGTAACATGTCAGGAATACCTGCAAAAAAACATGTATAAATCAAAAATCACTGGTTGCAAAAGTATTCAACCCCTTAGGTCAGTACTTGGTGGAAGAACCTTTTGCAGCAATGACTATCTTGAGTATTTTTGCATATGTCCCTACCAGCCTTGTAAAATGAGATGGTGAAATATTTGGCCATTCTTCATGTGAAAATCTCTCTCATTTTTCCCAGTTTGGTGGGGATCATCGATGGACTGCAATCTTCAAGTCTTGACATAAAAGTTAAATTGGGGTCAAGTCTGGAATTTGACTGGGCTGCTCAAGAACATTGTCCAAGGATCATTGTCCTGCTGAAATGTGAATCTCCAACCCAGTTTCAGATTAATGGCAGATTCAAGCAAGTTTTCATCAAGGATTCTCCTGTGCTTTGCACCATCCATTGTCCCTTCTATCCTGACAAGCTTGCCAGCCACTGCTGATGAAAAGCAGCCCCATAACATGATGCTGCAACGACCATGCTTGACAGTAGGGATGGTGTTGACGAGGTGATGTGCAGTGCTCGGCTTGCACCAAACGTAACACTTTGAATTGAAACCAAAAAGTCCATTTTTGTCTCGTCTGACCACAAAATCTTTCTCCACCTGCCTGCAGTATCATTAAGATGCTTTTCCACAAACTCCATACAAGCTTTTACATGTGTCTTTTCCAGTAATAGCTTCTATCTTGCCACCTAACTTTATGAAGGGAACAGGATATTGTTAATTAATGAACACTGACCACCATCTCAGACATAGAGCCTTACAGATCATTCAAAGTCATTGTTTGATTTACAGTGACATCCCGAACCAGTTTCCTGCTTGCCCAATTACTTAGTTTGGTTGGGCGACCTGATCTGGGTAGAGTCTGGGTGGTATGATACATCTTCCACTTCTTAATGATGGATTTCCATACTGTTCTCAAAGAGACAATGAGTGACATTGAAATCTTCTTGTAACCCTCTCTTAAATGGTGTTTCTCCATCACTTTATGTCTGGCTTCTTCTTTGGAAAGATCCTTGGTCTTCTTGTTTGCCTTGTTGTTTGAGCAAGTAAGTTGCACCTTAAAACTCCTTAGATAAGTGGGGAGTGAAATTTTTCTAAGTAAAACACTGATTACATACAGGTGAAACATATCAAACTTATTTTGTAACCTTTCGAACAAATAATTTGCTGCTGAAATTATTTAGGGTTAATTAGGCGAAGTGTTTGAATCCTTATGCAACTGAGAATCATCAGATTTTCTCTCTTGATCTAACTTATTCACATTTTATCTGCATTTTTTTTTAGCTTTATCACTTTGGACTACTTTGTGAAGACTTTATATATTAAGTTTGATTTGAAAGAATCATGAAATAAGCTCAGGTGGAATCAAAATGTGAAAACTTTGGAGAGGGGTGAATACTTTTGCAGGCCACTGTATGTATATACACTGCTTTTGGGTGTTTTCCAAACCTGCAAATGGAGATAAATCTACGGGATGAAAAACTCATACATCAGAGGTATTCTGCCATCCCACCTCCATTATATCAAGAGGTCAAAGCTTACTTAGAGAATTTGTTGGACCAATGCTAGATCACAAAGTCTCATTCTCCCTACTCTTCTCCGGTAGTATGCGTGAGGAAATGAAACGGCCTGACGCTGATGCTTTTTAATGGATGGACTTCCGACAGCTGAATGAAAAGACCATAACAGACAGGTAACCAATCCTGCAGGTGCAGGATGGCTTGAACAGTTTGCCTGGTCACTATTTTTTTCGCTTTTAGACCAGGGAAAGGCATACCTAGGATTTATGCATGAAAACAGTAAACACGCCACTGCATTTGTAACTTCTTGGGGGCTTTTTCAGTGGGACAAGAACCCATTTAGGCTTACCAATGCCCCTGCTGCATTCCAACGGTGTATGGAGGAATGTTTGGATGAAAGGCTGTGAGGCAACATTTGCTTACCGTACTTCGACATCATAGTTTACGCCAAGACATTTGAGGAAGAGTGGAGAATACAAGGGATTGTAATGCCTCAAATCCGAAGGTATAAAGCTCCATCCTGCCAAATATGATCTGTTCAAGCAAGAAATTAGATATCTCGGTATGATTGCCTCGGAAGAGGGATACAAGATGGACAAAAAAAGGCTGTGCTGCTATGTTAGCCCTGATCAACATTTGCCACATTTGCATATCGGGTCACTGAATTGATTCACCAATAAAACACTAGAAGCTGATTTTTTTGAGGTCAAAAGTTCAAGGCCACAATATCAAAATTTCCATCGAATTGACTTGAAATTTGAGCAGGGTTTGCATATTGGGTCAATGAAGCCTATAGCTCTTGAGGTCGAAAGGTCAAGGTCGCCTAAAATCGTCAATATTTTTGTATTCTTACCCTGCACTAG